>NW_013667568.1:73445-86608 GCF_000517525.1 Limulus polyphemus
ATTAAAGGAGTAATTCATTTCGAACTTCTCAATCCACAGCGAACTGTCAATGCTGAGATCTATAGTCAGCAACTGGAACGTTTAAAGCAAGATCTTCATCAGAAACGCCATTCACTCGTCAATCGGAAAGGTGTTCTTCTCCACGACAATGCATGTCCACATGTGGCACGTTTGACGCAACACAAGATTATGGAGTTGGGTTGAGAAGTTCTCCCCACCCACCATATTCTCCAGATATGGCACCATCAGATTGCCATCTTTTTCGTTCGCTGCAACACCATCTTAATGGGAAAACGTAAGCAAATGTGGAAGGTGTTAAAGAGGACATCGACATGTTTTTTTGCTTCAAAGCCAAGTGATTTCTTTAATCAGGGCATTAACAACATGATTGTAAAATGGAAAAGTATCATCGATAAGAATGAAGACTACTTCATTTAATAAATGTTTTGTTTTGATATATAAGTTGTTCGGGTTTTTTCATCTTAAAAAAAAAGCGACATTAATTTCTTGACGAACTTAATAGTAATATTTCGAAAATGAACTGGATAAGATAAATGATATGTCAGTGACTTAATAGTAATATTTCGAAAATGAACTGGATAAGATAAATGATATGTCAGTGACTTAATAGTAATATTTCGAAAATGAACTGGATAAGATAAATGATATGTCAGTTGGAAATGTTTGTGTTCATATATTTATATGTAACACATTGTGGTGCATTTTGCAATCATAAAATATCAATTATTAATTGAAATGATTGTTTTGTAAAAAAACGCACAGGATAATACAGGTAAATTCGCATGTAAAACGAACTGTTACATAGCGGTATGTTATTCTGGAGCTAAATCTTATCAGAAGCAACTTTTTAATCATCTTCTGGGTCAAATTTCAGATAAAAACTATTGTCTACCAAATAATATTAATCTTAAGAATCTTATTGTGGTTATTAGGAACCTAATATTTCATCTACCAACTTGTCCTTTTTCTGTCATTAATCTAGATTGTTAATCAAGAGAGTTGAGTTGTCATCAGTTTTATTTTATCAGTTTAGCATTAAAATATATGAATATTTCAAAACATTTATGACTTTTTCCTAGAGTGTTTTCTATTAACTAAATAGGGGACCTATGTCAGTCTTGGTTGTTTTCTCCAGTTACTAACGTTTGCTTGAGAACTTTTGAGAAATCAGTGTCAGATAAAATACTTTGTAATGTGTTCTTTCAGTTCCAGTGTATACATTCTAATGTTGATTATCAATAAAAAAAATCAAAATACTTTGTAATGTGTTCTTTCAGTTTCCAGTGTTTACATTATATTGTTGATTATCAATAAAAAAATCAAAATATTTTGTAATGTGTTCTTTCAGTTCCAGTGTTTACATTATATTGTTGATTATCAATACAAAGATTTCCAGAGTTTTATAGTGTGTTTCTTGGGAGTCAATGTTAATTATAAAGTATGAACGTCATTACAAATCTATATTGATAAAAAAAAACACATTAGGTGCCAAAAATCGTATCACATTGTTGAAATAATCTCTGTGTTTTTATTAATTGCTTAACACCTACTAAACACAAATTATGATTTGAATACAAAAACTTGAAGTCTTAGAATAATTATTTTAAATCGTATTCTATGTATCGAACAAAAAATAAATCTGTACTTGCTTAGTTTTCTATTAATTTTTGTTTTGTATAAAATGTATAAATATCATTTATGGCTAAAAGGAACTGAAAATATTTTGGACATTTTATCTTAGTATAGGTATTGAAAATTTTCAAAAGTATTCTATAGGCTTTTGTAGGAGTGGAAATAGTTTCTTAAAGGTTCGTCAAGTTTAACTTTACTGTGTGCAACTCTGTCTTGAATACACTTGTTACAGTTGTATATAAATAAGATGACTATATTAAACCACTAGTTACACATGTATACAAACAAGATGACTATATTAAACCACTAGTTACACATGTATACAAACAAGATGACTATATTAAACCACTAGTTACACATGTGTATAAATAAGATGACTATATTTAACCACGAGTTACACATGTATATAAATAAGATGACTATATTAAACCACTAGTTACACATGTATACAAACAAGATGACTATACTAAACCACTAGTTACACATGTATATAAATAAGATGACTATATTAGACCATTAGTTACAGTTGTATATAAATGAGATGACTATATTAAACCACTAGTTACACATGTATACAAATATGATGACTATATTTAACTACTAGTTACACATGTGTACAAACAAGATGACTATATAACGTTTTAATTAATCTTTTATGAGTAAAATTGCTTCAATACGTGTAGGCTCAAACTTATGGTGTATCCTACTACTTTACATGAACCATATGATTACACTGGTTACATTTGTATTTGAGTAAGATTGTTTCAATACGTGTAGGTACTATCTTAAATAGAGTCTAGTTTACGAATACAATGATTGTTTCAATACGTGTAGGTCAGGGTTATAATGGTGTATTTTACTACATTACATGGAGTATTCTGAATACACTGGTTACACTCGTATGAGCAAGATTGTTTCAATACGTGTAGATTCAATATTATAATGGTGTATCCTACTAATTTACGCATATTTAAATTAAAGTCATTTCTATTGAAATTAATTTTATATTGAGAGTTTTATGATTGATTTGTATAACAATTATGTTGATACGTATTAATAATTATTCTTTTTACCATTTTTAATACAAAAATACCAAAAAGATAAATTACTCAGTGCGTTCGTTTTCCTCCTATAGAACTGGAAGAGTAATTAAGTAACAACAGTCCAGTTTCAGTTATATATATGTTTTCGTATGACTTTTCATCATGGTAGTTCGTACCATTCATGATAATCTTCTGGTCACGTGGCCTCTCATACAATTTACTCTGTATAGTGAAGCTAGTGTTGCAAGAGATTTGTTTCCATACGATACAAGATATACTATAATATCTGATGCACATTTTCCAAATCTCACATTAATCAGTAGGTGTATAAATCTGTGTTAATCTATAACGTGAGTTTTCTGAGATCACATTACAAAACGTAAGAAAATGAAATAAGCTATATATGTTGTACATGTATATATACAAATATATGTGCACACCACATCAATTCGAAACGAATTCAGTAACTACTGAAAATAAAACTGATATTATGAGATACACTTTTCGTTTTACAGGCATACACAGGTGCACACCACATCAATTCGAAACGAATTCAGTAACTGCTGAAGATAAAACTGATATTACTTTTATAACGCATGAAATGTGACAAAAGTAGATGAAACTGAATAATTTATCAATTATTAAGAGCTATGCGTCTATAAGTGTCATGTATTACGTGGATATGCGTCTATAAGTGTCATGTATTACGTGGATATGCGTCTATTAGTGTCATGTATTACGTGGATATGCGTCTATAAGTGTCATGTATTATGTGGATATGTGTCTATAAGTGTCATATATTATGTGGATATGCGTCTATAAGTGTCATATATTATGTGGATATGCGTCTATAAGTGTCATGTATTACATCTGAAAGTTTATTGCACATTAATTGCTAAAATACACGTACCGTTTTTTGTTTATATTGAATGTCACATTATACACATATCACCATTTTGTGTATTAACTATATTAAGATTCATCTGCTTCTTTGTTGTTTATACTGAATGTACATGTATCACTTGGTCGTGTGTATTAAGTTTCACATTATACATGTGACACATTGTTGTTTATATTTAGTGTCTGAATGTGTACGCACTATTTTGATCTGTATTTTTAAATGACACATCATTCTTCATGTTAAACGGCTACTATTTACAAGTCATTTTGTTGTGGTTATTGAACGTCTTGCTAACTGACATACTACACTGAGGGGCATGTTAAACACGTCTTTTTATTGAATGTCATACTTCATATATTTCACGCTGCTTGTATGTTAAATATACTAAAGACAAAACTTTCATTGTACTTTTAAATACAGCACTATATGTATGTGTTCTTGTGTTATGCATACTGGATATATATTTTCAGATGGTCAGATTAGGAGTATTTAAAAAGAAAATATTTACTTGCACATAGATTAATAAAATCACATTTAGTCTTGTTGCGTCAAATATGTGAAATTGTTTTATCCTTTTTGTCTCAGTGAACGAGAAAATAACTTTCCTGTGTTTAAATCATTATCGAATCTGCATGATATAACACGTGATTTCCATTAATAGATCAAAGTTAATGATTTAGTTAAATTAAGAAATGAGTGAAACGTTTTAGCATAGCTTCAACCATCTATTATACCATCTTCAACCATCTATTATACAGAAATAAATCGTATTGCGGTGCATGCTATAGACTTATATGATATAAAACTTTCATATTTTTAGGGTAGTTTATGTAAAAGGAGTTTTTTTATAAACATCCCAAACACGCATATGCAATATTAGATAGAAATTTGACATGACTGTCTTTTTTTTCTTCTTCTAATAATAGTAAAATCAGCTTAAAACCTGGACACTAAAGAAGAACAGTCGAGAAATTCTTGAATATTAAATATTTAACCCATTCTACTACGGATTGATTTTTCATATTCTTGAAATGAATGAGCTTTATTTTGTTTACTTCTTTGATAAACTGGTGAATGGTCATCAGATTAACTAACTACCTGTACTGGAGAACCTTGCCGAGTAAATCCTGTATAAGATATTCACCATTTCGGCCACTTAAAGTTTGAAGAACGGTTTGACAGGCTTCGGTTACTTTAATGAAGCCATTGATGTGTTGCTGGAGATGCCAATCATCAGTAGGAGCCCACGTAAAGTAGAATTGAAGGAGTGACAGCTGTAGTGGTATTTAGGAACGTGCAGGTGTGGGTACATGCAGAACGCTACCCCCCATCATCTTCGTCCTACTATTGTAGCAGATGGTGATAGCCTGGTTCGAACCGTTGGTTCTCAAAGTGTTGTATGTCCTCTGCAACGCCCGTGGGGGCAAGTGACACGCAGGTTGTGATAGATGACCTCGTGCAAGCTTCCAGGAATTTTTGTTTAGGCTCATTTAAGGTTTTCCGTCCGCTCTCAAGGGGCGGAGACGTTGCTGTCCATGTCGATTTTTTCAACTTAGATGGCGATTTGGTTTACGTCGTTATTTGTACGAGGCAGTTGTTATTTGATAATTGAAGATAAAAGCACTAATCTACCATTAGCTGATTTACGTGTAACCAGCCAATCAGAACATAAAACTAGGCCAAAGATGAACAGTACAACCACAGTGTATATTTTATGTAAGTTTCGAAATACATACATTCTACTTCAGCATATTCGTAGAGAAAATACAAAAATAATGATTACAACTAACACTATGAATGAAGAAAAATAAATTGTACAACGATATACGTTTATTAATTGGAATACTGAAATATTTGCTTACTTTAGGGGAAACCATACTGGGCTATCTGCTGTGTTCACCGCGGAGAATCGAACTCAGAACTTTAGTGTTGTAAATCCGTCAACTTACCACTAATCCAGCAGGGAAACAGTACTGAAGGAAGGAGGAGGAATGGGTAAAAACTAGCACATGAACTTGGATATAGACCTACAATAAATAAATACTTCCGTTGATCAGTGAGTATCCAGTAGTATCATTGTGTGTGGATTATTATAACCTTTGATCCTAGCAAGCTACATGTATAGATCAGAACTAAAACATATGTCTAATAACTAACGTAGCTATTTAAATATAATGTTCAAACTATAGTAGAGGCATATGGAGATGATAAGAAGTGGACAATTCTGTAGGAAATCCCATATGTTCATGGATATGTACAACTAAACATCGCTTGGTTGCAGCTACCACACATGAATATGAATAAATAATCCATGAACGAAGTGGGAATCGGTATGTAGTCACTTAAGATGAAAAAATAGTCCATTAACATATACAAGCACGGTATTTAGTTAGCTCAAAACTTATGTTCTTAGTCATTGAAACAGTGTGCCTCTATAACAAAGTTATACGTTATTTAAAAAATGTTAGGGATAAACCACTAACTGGTAATGAACGGATCCTGAGATTTTAAAATAGATGCATATATATGATCTGTCCGCAACAAACTAATTTAGATGTTCACTTTGTCAACATGCTTAGAAGATCGCTAACTGAAATACATAGCAATTAAATCTGCAAATTCTTAGACATGAAGAAAAACAAAATTTGCCTGTTCAATTAAACAGACGTACTTAAATCATTGTGCTAATTCCTATAATAAGATATATAACCCTTTACTTATTTTTTGTTAAATACACATAAACTAATAGGTTGTCATCCATTAATTAAAATGTTTATGCAATAGCAAGTGATTGATTGACTCGGTGTTCTTGTTGAAATGGATTTTACATTTAATCGTTAGACCATTAGACAAGAGACATCGGGTTTTCGATTTTCAACTCAAATAAAGAAAGGCAGTTGAAAATTGATCGGAATCATACTTGATTGTTTCAGAGTGTTGGGTGTGTATTCGAGGGCTAGTAGTGCCAATCATTTTTACTCGCCAGTTCAGTTCACACCAAAACCTGTCTTTATCTGCTTGTCATGCACTATGGTTTTTATTCAATTGCTAATCACAACCCTAGGAACAGTTCACACAGTCACAGAACATCTTGTTCTAAGGCTGTACTCAATCAGTTCTATCTACCAATCTATTTACGGTGTTAATATTTATGAATCTATGTATGATTAACCTATTGACTGTATACTATAACACTTATCAAGGAGATACGATTAAGAGTTGTATTTAAAGGACTACCAGACAATATTAAATATGATCTATATATGTAATCAGTAATTAAGTGCCTACATGGAAGTTCTTTGTATTATATCAAGACATCTTCCACAACATTTATATCTACTTTTTAAAAAGCTAAGTATGATTATATAACAACAGAACCGACTTAAGAGTAGTAACAACTCATAGTAGCATATTTAATATGGGAAGAAGCGTCTGTCAAATTAAAACTGTGTAGATAATTATCCGTGTTCTGTGTATGTTTTAAACTGTACTCATTGATAATTGTATTATAATTTATGATCTGTGTATTTTTAAACTGTACTAATAAATAAATGTATTATTCCCCGTGATGTCTGTTTCTTTAATTGCCCACTTATGTGTATCATTCTCCGTGGTGAAAGAAAAAAACTGTTCATGTTAATACATTGTATTACTGTCCACGACGTGTGTTGTTAAAAGCTATGCCCATCATTATGTATATTGTTCTTTGCTATCTGTGTTTAAAAGCTATGCACCTACGTGTATCATCCATCCTCTGTGTCTGTATTAAGAAAAACAAACTCTAAACACGTTATTATATGTAATATTATTCATGATCTGTGTTTTTAGCCTCTTTAATAGGCCCGACATGGCCAGGTGGTTAGGGCGCTCGACTCGTAATCCGAGGGTTGCGGGTTCGAATCCCCGTCACACCAAACATGACAAACCTCTGCCTTTGCCTGGTCCCAAGTCCAGGATGAAAAAGCAATTCCACCCCGTAAAAAACCAACCTGCTACAAGTAACCACAACAACAACTTCCGTTGGTGAAGTGTTGTTGCGGCCCTATGCTCCACTGGGAGTTTACAGGAATAAATAAATAATAGAATCAATATCTTAAAATTTCTAATATTAATTCTTTGTCTACATAAGTTATGAAAATCTAAAAGGTAATATACGGTCAGTTGTAGCAGTTAAACTCATAAGCATAATGAAAAAGCAGATGTAATGTATATATTTTTTAAACAAGGCTGGAGATACTGTAGACAATATTTACCCAAACTACAAATCCCTATTTTGACACCAAATGTAATTCTAGGTAACAGCATGAAACCAAAATAGGGTTTTGTAGTTTGAGTAAATATTTTCTACAGTATCCTCAGCCTGGTTTCCTTACTTTTTTACGATTCCTATTTACAGATTTTTAAATTCCCATTTTTTTATTTAACTTGTTAATATAATTGTCTCTAAACTACTAGAGTACAAACGTGAAGAAAATATGGTACAGCAATTTGAATTAATATTTGAACCAGGTGACATGTAAAAGTAACGTGTATTTATTAGACCTTTTGTAGCAACTACAAATTTGAAATATGCTGTATATAAATATGGGGATCTTGGAAAGAAAGATCGTAATATTTATGAGCTGCTTTACTACAGAGGACAAATCATCTGGTGCTGTGAAGAAAACTTCAATGTTGATTAATTTACTTTCCTCTTTAATAAATCGCAATAAACCTAAGTATTATAAAATTGCTTTATATAGGAAAGAAGTAAAAACTATTGATTATTTATATATATGGGGATAAAAAAAAATCTTTTGAAAACTGAGAATGTAGAGTTTTGAGTGTCTTTCTGACGTAAAATATATTCGTATACTCAAATCATAAAGATATGTCCATTGTACCTAATGCCATTAGAAAACAAAGAAATGTGGATCAATTTGGGACACCAGGACTATTCAGAAAGAGGCCTGCCGTGGTAGGCAAAGCGTAGCGTCTTGTAATAGGGAAAAACCATAAATACAAAGGTCAGTAGCAAAAGATGTCCACGTGCTCAAAGCAACAATACGCAAAATAATTAAAAGAATATCCGTAGCTAAAAAGCAACATAAGTGACTTTTGCATAAGTTACTTCCACTGCATTCTGTTCAATCATTGCATACCTCAAGAAGCTGGAAAATGAAATAATCTGAGTGTATGAATATCTTGCGTCAGAAAGTGCTGTCACATGCCTTTCCCAAATGCGAACAATTTCCGGTGGCATAACACTATGTATGTAACATAAAACAATGTAAAAATGTATTTCTGATACGATATGTTCCATAGCGACTTTATATTGGTTGTAGTTGTCACGTTAATTACTGATTTACATATTCAAATACGTTTTAACATAATGTACAAAACTTTCTGTAAACAGCGGAACATTGAAGCTTATGTGCTGCTAAACTAATAACGAAAACTTGCATCTTTTTCGACTTGAGATGAAAAACAAAACAGCCTTTATCTGTAATTCTTTTGAAATGCCACATAGAAGAGTAGCAAGTCTGGGTATAAAGGATAAAAGAACCCCCCCCCCCCCCCCCCCCCCAAAAAAAATCTGCAGTAAAAAAAAAAAGTTGTACAACTAAACAAACGCTAATGAAAAAGAAAGTAGTAAACTACGAAACACGCTAAGGTGGAAGTAAGGTAATGAAGTTGTAAAAGAAGCAGTAAAACAAGAACACGTGAAAATCAAAAAACGAAGTTGTAAAAGAAGAATCACGCTAATTATAAATAAATGATAAACAAAAAACACGCCAATTAAAAATTAATTATAAAATAACAACATGTTAATAAAAAAGAGGTTGTAAACCAAAATTTTCGATAATAAAAATTAAACCAAAAACTCGCTAATTAAAATGAAATAGTAAACAAGAAATATGCCAATCAGAAGGAAACATTCACACCAAGTAACACACCAATCGAAAAGTAGTAGAGAAACAAAAAACATACCAATCAAAATACAAAGTAGTAAGAAAATAAACATGTCAATTGAAAAGTAATAATAAACAATGAATAAGGCAATAAAAACGAAACAATAAGACGTCAATCAAAAATAAGTAGTAAACAAGAAACAATTAAATAAGAAATAGAACAAAACAACAACAACAAAATACGGTAACATAAAAATAAAAAGAGGAAGAAACACGCCAATCAAAAAGAAATAGTAAGCAAGAAATACGTCAATCAGCTAGAAATGATTAAACAATAAACACGCCAGGTAAAGAATTAAACAAAAATAATCAGTAAAACAAGAAACACATCAATAAAACTAATGCACAAGGTTCACAAACCGAGTGATTAACATACAAACACGCAGTTGAATTAACCGAAAAGGCTGGATGGAAGAATGGAAGCTAGAAGATAAAGCTAAACTAAGAAAAGAAAGGATTTGCAAATGGATGAATGAGCATCCAAATGGACTGACAAAAAAACAATTAAACCAATTGGTAATATATATATATATAGTTTGAAGACTGAGTTAGTGGATTGAATACATAAAAAATAGAGAAACAAAGATGTAACAACTAGATGGAATGATTCAAATAAAAAATCTCAATTGGGCCGATGTTCAGACAAATAGAAGTTTGTTTGTTTAATTGAACAACACTTTATACACACCGTGAACAAAACAGTCACTAATGTTCAAGCAAGCCATCCCTAATTTTGAAATGTAGACCTAAGCCTGTAACGACTATCTTTTAACTATCACTCTTATAACGCATCCACGGATAAAAATTGTAGGCGAAGTTCGACAGCACCATCTGTTGAGCCAGAGACATTCGGATCCCGAATCTGAAACGCTAACCATTAGGCGCACAAAAAAGAAAGAGATAATAGTGAACTAATAGAGATAGTAAAGTTAATGAGCTGAAGAAATACAGACAAACGGAGAACGAGAGTTATGAATAGAAAAAATGTTATAAAGAAAGGATAAGCTCAAAATTAAATAGAAAAGTAACAACAAACTGGAAGAGGAGGGAAGAAAGATGAATGGGCTATTGGTTGGGAAATTAAATTTCTAGGTTGAGTGAGTAAACGGAGAGCTAACTAACTAGACAGGTTGATAGTAGGGGTGATTTACTTAGCGAAATCACGGACAAATTCTAAGGGCTATTATTTATTAGTCTTACGATATTTAAAGCTGACGTAAAATACATTTTTCGTAAAAATAAAGTTCACTTTAACCACCAATACGCAACTTATTACCAAAATTTAAGTTGAAAGTTAGAATTATTCCTTTAAATTTAGATTTGTCTTTCTTTTATCTCTCATATTTTGATACAACATTCTAATAAATGTGTCTGAACTCATAATTAATTTAATTCCTTATTGGACTATTGAACTTTAACATTCAAGAAACACTTTTGGAGATGAAAAAAAATACGTTGCATATTGTAACAGTAACATTAGAGAATAGTTTTCATCGTGTTTTTACAGAATGTTAAGTTGCTTGATTTATAGTCCATTGATATGTTAAATAGATAAGCAGTTAAAATATTACCTCGTTTATGTATAAAGGTAATATGATAAAATTAAATATTCCCTCGTTAAAAATGTATTTCTATATAACTGTAAACGAGTTCTTTTATACATCAAAAGGACCAGTTCCTATACAGAAAATTTGTCAATAACGAATCAGTTCCAACAACTGTGCTCCTAACAACATATATGTTCCTAAAAAAATAACAACAAAGAAACAACATATGTGTCCTATGCCATACTTTATCAACAACTGGCTACGTACAACAAAGAAACAATATATATGTCATATACCATACTTTATCAACAACTGGCTACGTACAACAAAGAAACAACATATATGTCATATACCATACTTTATCAACAACTGGCTACGCACAACAAAGAAACAACATATATGTCATATGCCATACTTTATCAACAACTGGCTTCGTACGCATCTTTTTACGACTGCCATGTTGAATATAAACTTCGACGTTTTGTCTAATCCTTATATTTGAAAACAAAAAGGAATAAAACAAACAGTTCGATACGAGCTATAGGAATTATTAACATAGATATCTTTTCAATGCGAAATATGTTTCTATGGTTAAAATATACAAAGTTCTAGAATAAAAGACAATGGGGCATTATAAAGATTACTTATGTTTGCAACGATATTTCTATTATCAGAAAAGAACACAGCTGAAACATGATACATAAGTGATGTCCAAGGATGCGTGTTTCTTTCTTACGTTGACATGAACACATCAGAGCGACCCGCGTATGCTCTTTGTCACCTAGTCTATATAAAACTAGGTCATTTGCTTCAACAGTAATTTATATATAGTAATTATACTCGCTCCTTAACGCAAAAGGTGTGAAACGCTTACTTTATTCTATTTGTTGTTGTTGTTTGTGAGCTGTAGACGTTTCTATGACAACTGATATACTCGGTTTGCAGTTGTTAAGTTTTTTTTTTTGTCACGATTTTTTTGTGTCGTACAACAATACTTATAACTACACATATGAATGGTAACATTCTTGTTTTGAACTATGATTCCAAGGTGAATTTTGGAATTTCTATCATACATTCCAGATAGTTTAAAAAGCAATACGTTGGTCACAGCCAGTATGATTATATAGAGAATAAAGGCAAAATGCCACTATCGTTATCTACATTTTGAAACTTAGCCGAAGTTTAGAAAAAAGGCTGAGGTTCACTGATAAATACAAAAGAGAGAGAGAGAACAAGTGTACTGAAAGTCATGGCCAGGTTTTTTTAAAGGATTTTACTAATTGGCCTCAAGTTTATTTTCTGTTTTGTTTTTATTCCTAAGATTGTCTTTTTGGAGAATTTAATAAAACATTTATACAAATTAGCTTTTGTTGAGAAGAAAACAACAACAACAAACATTCAGGTATCATCTAGAATATATTTATACCAGATAAACAAATGAAAGACAATTTTTTTATACTGTAAAAACTCCATGATAAATTTTATATTCATTGATTTCGTGTAGTGTCATTTGTTCATTAGATGTAAAGAGACATTTGTGATAAATGTCTATAATTACAAACAGTTAATATTAATGTATTATTCTTTTTCAGCTCAGTGAAACAAAGATAAGTAATGGCGTTCACTGATAACGTTTCAGTCACATAAATGTAATTCTAATTAAACCTAGTACAATTACCTATGATCTGAAAGCTTATATTACATATGATGGCAGTTAAAAGGTAGACATTACCCAAAAACAATCAAACATTAGTAAGTACGAGAATAATACAGCTATGACATGTAGCGTCGTATAATGGGATAATATATATATATATGTGTGTGTGTGTGTGAATAAATATGGAAAAAGAATACCGAAATTAATAAAAGGGAAATTAAATGTCACACTGATTGTGAACTGGTTTAATCAAGATAAAAATATATACGAGCATTGTGTGGCTTATGTAAAAGGAATAGCAGCTATGCACGAAGTCAGGTGTCCAATAGAAATAAAATGTAAATCAAAAAACCAATAGAAACAAACTTAGGCTCTGGAATAGCAGCTATGAACGAAGTCAGGTGTCCAATA
>NW_013667568.1:87594-91533 GCF_000517525.1 Limulus polyphemus
AGCTATGCATGAAGTCAGATGTCCAATAGAAATAAAAGGTAAATCAGAAAACCAATAAAAACAAACTTAGGCTCTGGAATAGCAGCTATGAACGAAGTCAGGTGTCCAATAGAAATAAAATGTAAATCAGAAAAAAATAGAAACAAACTTAGGCTCTGGAATAGCAGCTATGCACGAAGTCAGATGTCCAATAGAAATAAAATGTAAATCAGAAAACCAATAAAACAAACTTAGGCTCTGGAATAGCAGCTATGCACGAAGTCAGATGTCCAATAGAAATAAAATGTAAATCCGAAAACCAATAGAAACAAACTTAGGCTCTCGTTGCCTTGGAGTTTGATGTATAATTAATTTTTTAATGCAGTGTTTTAACACAAACTTAGATTATTGGAAAAACTGTGATTGAAGTACAAAAAAGTAAGTACTAGAGCCAACTATTTAATTAGATAACAAATTTCTTACATCACTTGTAAAAATTGATAGTAATAGGTCTGACTGGCTAACCAACTTACACGTTTCAAATTATTGTGTCAATAATTATAGATTGTAGATCTAAATCTCCAAATTTTTTTTACACTATCATATTGAGGCATTAAACCTATATTTTTTATACATGATTAACACTGATATTATGGATAACAAACATAAGTTAATCACAGAAAAATTTCCCTTGTCCAACAAAATGAAATATTATATACGGTAAGAAACATATTATGATTTTAGGTGGCTTTATTTATTCATTTAATTAAGAAATTGCATTAAGATCATTGATTATGTTTTCCAAATTAACAATAATAACTATAAACTAATACACATTTTATGTTGTGTGTAGTTTTAAAACATTGTCAAATATCCTGGCAAGGATGTGGTATTATTTCATAAAATTTAGAAACTACGAAGTGCGGCGGTGTGTTGTGGATATCGATCGGGAGAATGATGTTCAGGCGATTAACAGAATATTTACGTACGTGACAGAGACTTTCCTGAACATCATTACATCACTATCCACACAAACACGTTAAAATAAAATCTTTATGTACTAACAAAAACAGTTATACAACGTGTGTTCTAATATTACACACTTAAACTTTTTAATTTCCTGAGTTCACATAACAGTAAACATGATTAATAAAAACCAGAAACACCTCAAAGAAATTGCATTAGTACAAAGCCTACATAACCTTTCACAAAGAAATGACATTAGTTCAAAGCCTACATAACCTTTGACAATAAATGGCATTAGTTCAAAACCTACATAACATTAGAAATAGAAGCGGCATTGTTCATAACCTATGTAGCATTAAAAGCGCTAGAATGCATTAACTAAGAAGAGTAACAATAAAAATCGGGATTAATTCGTAGAATCCAGACAACGCGATGTGTGGTATATTATGATACAAAGTGTAATACACTTTCACTCAAAGAAACATAAAACTTGGACTCTACGAAGTAAAGTTTTGAGTGAAATTGTATTACACTTTGTATCATGATATTTGTATTACACTTTGTATCATGATATACTTTACTTCGTAGAGTCCAAGTTTTATGTTTCTTTTACTCAAAGAAACATAAAACTTGGTCTCTACGAAGTAAAGTACATCATGATACAAAGTGTAATACAATGTTACTCAAAGAAACATAAAACTTGGACTCTATTAAGTAAAGTATATTATGATACAAAGTGTAATACACTTTCACTCTAAGAAACATAAAACTTGGTCTCTACGAAGTAAAGTACATAATGATACAAAGTGTAATACAATTTTACTCAAAGAAACATAAAACTTGGACTCTATTAAGTAAAGTATATTATGATACAAAGTGTAATACACTTTCACCCTAAGAAACATAAAACTTGATCTCTACGAAGTAAAGTATATCATGATACAAAGTGTAATACAATTTCACTCAAAGAAACATAAAACTTGGACTCTATGAAGTAAAGTATATTATGCTATAAAGAGCAATAAAAGTACATTCTAAGTATTAACATTGGATTATCAAACTTAGATTAACGCACAGTGTAGGAGTTAATGTAAAAAAAGAGTAGTAAAACTACATGAATACACAATGAACTATACAGATGTGAAACATATTACAATACAATTATTATGAAATACTACAGAACACGTTTAGAAATATTTTATTTAGAGCAAAGATGTGTGATGTTTATTATTAAGCACAAAGATACACAAAGAACTATCTATGCTCTGCCCACCACGGGTACCGAAACCCGGTTGATAGCTTTGTAAAAGAGCAAAGAAAGTTCTGTAGAATCTTAGGTCTTTATCCTTTAATTATTACACATATTATAAGATATTTCACATCTGCATAGTTCCTTGTGCATTCATGTAGCTTTAGTATTCTTTTTTTACACTAACTTCTGTGTTTGCGTTAATCTAAGTTTTATGACCCAATGTTAATACTTGGAATGTATCACACATTCTCATACATCCCAAGTGTTTGTTCAGCTTGAATATCTATCAAAAGTTTACCGTATAACATAATCATATTTATTACTCCGCAATCGATATAGCTCTACATAAAACTCGTGTAATTTTATGATAAGGAATCCAGAGTTGGCAGGAATAGTGGAGATAAAGGAGATAAGAGGAGGAGCAGCGACACCTCTCGTCGCTATTGGCGAGACACCGACACTTTTTCACACGCAACATTACGCCCCTTCACTGCTAACTTCTGTAAGTTGTAATCATATTGTCAGAGAACAAATATGGCGGTTATTGGTTTGCTCACGATATACTTAAAAAAGAAATAAAGTTTAAAATCTATAAAAACGTGAAAATTGACTTTATTTGTTATTCTACGAGCCTTTGAATGTGAACAAACAAATATTTTATTTTGAGCTTTTCCCGTCTTCTGTTGATGGGTGCGAATCAATCATCAGTTTTGACTATATTTATGACAATCGTCATGTGCAGTGAGCTTTCTAGGCCTGCATAATTATCCATAACACAGATGCACAGCAGATATCTCACATGCAAACCACTATGAATATTTCAACATAATATTATGAGGATATGAGAATATTACATCTATAAAGACACATAGGCAGCTGGTGCCTACTGCACGGTTGCCTTCCTTCAGATCAGCAGTTCTAAATTAGGATTCTGTGACCTAGCTGTTTAACCACGCGTAACAGAAGGTGCAGTTCAGATTGATATTACCACTTACCACAAAAAACAACAACAAAACAATGTATAGAATTAGAAATGTTTACTTACTTTAAAATGTGAAACAAATATTCTCTTTAAGTCGTTTTCTGTGAGTTAAATTAACATCTTTAGTCATTTATTACTAGCTAAAGATACCTCCTTTGACCACTGAAAATTAGGGGTAACTTTTTTAGATTTCTTTAACTAAGTTAAAATTAACTCTGCTAGCTGTTTATAATGAGGGCTGAAATAAAAAAAACCAGGAGAAAGCCTAACACATATTATTTTTAATATTTTCGCATCCGCATACAAAATGATTATTATCGAGCACTTTATCAAATTTATTACGCCATCTTTTATAGTCAAATGACTTATTGTTTAAGTGTATGGAGTACAAATTTCTATACACTAAGACCCATCTGGTTATTACAAAAGAGAGAGTCGTAAGACTAATGATTGGTCTTTCATATAGCAAATTTAAAGAATATGGAGTCTTAACAATTTATCAAGCTTGTGTTTACCCATTGATAGTCAAATGACTTATTGTTTAAGTGTATGGAGTACAAATTTCTATACACTAAGACCCATCTGGTTATTACAAAAGAGAGAGTCGTAAGACTAATGATTGGTCTTTCATATAGCAAATTTAAAGAATATGGAGTCTTAACAATTTATCAAGCTTGTGTTTACCCATTGATAGTCAAATGACTTATTGTTTAAGTGTATGGAGTACAAATTTCTATACACTAAGACCCATCTGGTTATT
>NW_013667568.1:92078-93794 GCF_000517525.1 Limulus polyphemus
CCAGTACCAAGGTATTTAAAATAAAAATGTCCAATTATGTATATTCTAATTACTCTATGTTTGGTTTACCATATGGATAATCATTGTGTATAGTTCTTTTTGTATTTTTTGTTTGTTGTTTTGTATAGTTACTTATCCTTATGGCAGTATCTTTATGAATAATAATAAAAAAAGAAATGCCTGTTTGTTGTATGTGGATAATATAAAACAGAGGGAGTAGCGTTATTGAAAACCTGGCAGAAGTTAGATTGACTGTTGTATTTTCACCTTGTTTTATAATAAGAGAAAACTCATAAGCACTTAAACTGGAAATTTAGTTAACTACAGGTTGTGTATTGGCACTAGCTTAAAAAATAAATGATGCTGAATTATTTGTTGGCCGTCTTTAAAAGTTCCTTCTGTATCGTGAAATGTATAATTTATATATACACAGGGTTGATATTAAAACGATCTTGAATATGCAAGTCGGCCAGTCGCGTAACAACTAAAATCAATATAAAATCGCGGTGTAACGGAATGTACAAGAACTACATTTTTTTTTATTTTGCTCTTTATTTGATGTTTCGTTGTTAGTGTTGTGTCAGCAAAAACTGATCGCTTTTGGAAAGGGTATATAACTGTTCTTTCTGGCGCAAAAGATTCATACTCACAGATTATAAAGGGATGTTCGTGTGTACAGATCAGTGATTTCGAATTTCCTAGACCCCCCCCCCCAGTGACACAGATAGCCCATTAGGTTGTTTTGTGCTTAATTTCAAACAAACTAATAAAACAAAAAAAGCTATCCCTAGTATCTTGTACAAAATAGCAGTGGAAAATAAAAGAACACGGATCAACCCGGAGAACAAGGGCCAGCCAGAAGGAAACCTGTAACAAGTCGTATCCTAGACCTGATAAGCAGCGCCGTCTGTAACAGGTGAGAACCCACGAACATAAAGGTCTGTGGCAAAAGCCGTTTGCACGCCTTAGACAATGGTACGCAACCTAATCATGAATGACTTCCGTCTGGAAAAGTCACGTGTACACAGGTGCTTCCACAACACATCTCTTCAGCTGTCGCATACCTCAAGCAGATGAAGAACGAAGCATACATGTTTCATGCATAGATAATACCTCGTTTTACTCAGATTAATTAAAGGTTAGCAGAGTCAGAGCAAATTTGTGAAAACTATTAGTCCAAAAGTTGAATGAAATTCAGAGTTCAACACACATTAGTTAAAGCTATAGCAATACAAATCAGTTATGTATCACACACATTTTTGGCAAATACATTTAATCAAGTGAGGAGATCTAAGATTCCTATGAAAGAACTGGGTGCTCCAAGCGCAATAGGACGTTGATGCATAATAAAAATAAACCACCTTTATTTTATTATTTGATATTAAAGGCGACTGATGGTAATTTAAGCATACCTATCTCACGCTTGTGTTTACAGGGTCTTATGTGGATAGAAATTGCTATCAGGAAATGCATTTCTTCTATACATGCTCTAGTACCTATAGTTTCATAAAGTTTTCTTACACTTTATACCACAAATAAAGACAAAACTGATCTACATTTATTAAATTCCCACCTTTTCGACTTTCTTTACTTTGTACCATTTAATTTTTTGGCATCAGAGCATTAATTCATCTAACAAGTTCGCAGGAAAGTTTGATTATAGTGTTTGTTTGTTTTTGAATTTCGCGCAAAGCTACACGAGGGCTATCTGCGCTA
>NW_013667568.1:94762-122641 GCF_000517525.1 Limulus polyphemus
ACGGCTGAAAGGGCGAGCATGTTTGGTGGGATGGGGATGTGAACCTGTGACCCGCAGATTGCTAGTCGAGCGTCCTACCCACCTGGCCATGCCGGGCTGATTATAGTGAGGGAAAGCGGGAAGCGTTATTGGTTATAAGTGAAAACATCCTGTTCTGAAGCTCTCAATACAAAGAGAGCGCTTCCTATGCAACTGTGCTGATCACAGTTCTAGTAATATTGGGACTATATGCTTTACCAATATGTCAGGAAAGTCTCAATTTTTCTTTTAATAAAATCCGTCAATAGAATATTATCAAAACTGACTTTATGATACAACAAGCGCCGATCCTTTTCTACAGGCACAGTAAATGACACCCAGTAGTCAGATTTTATTATCTTAAATATTAAAGCTTACTGGTATAATAATATCAAATAACAATAAATTAACAGTGCCACATACTGGGTCTCCCATACCTCACCCGGCTTGTACTTCTGCTTGCGAAGGTGGATGACGGCTGCAGCACAGAGAGTTCACAAGTGGTTTTAGTCTCGTTCTGTCAAGAACCGTATAGAATCCGATGCGCAATGCCTTTTCCACGAAGACGTCACGCACAAGCGTTTTCCATGAAAAAATCTTACAGCACATTTTTCAAGTCCTTTGGTGATCAGCTAATGACGATAGGAGCAGGATTGTGAGTTTTGGAAGCTCCTAATTGTGAACTGGAACGAAGGCGGCAGTTACAAGAGGGTCATCTAACACTTTGTCGGCAGATGTAACTTCGACTGAGCAGTCTTCTGTAGGATCTGCTAGAAAAGGTGCCCTGAACATAGTCTGTCCTTTTACTGATAGGACAACCGTGTCCAGTGGGATCACCTTTACTGCGGCAGAACTCAACAAAGCTTCAAAATCAGTTATGAGAACTGAAACATCAGAACCCTCATGGATTTGCAACAGTAACGTCAACTTTTGGGAGACTATTGTCCAGGACCTTCTAACATGGAGGAGGATTCTGCTGCAAGGATCTCAGATGGGTTTATGATGCAAAGTATAACCTCAGCTAACGTTTGGAGTTCTACACGTGGAAACCGTCAAACTACTAGAAACAGAACTGTGCAATCAACCGAAAGTGGTTGATTTTATCACATTAACGTTCGATTGTAGTAGTTTAATCCACGTTAAACGTGTAAGTAAAATATATATATATATGGAAGTATATCAATAATTACTATGGTATTTCTTAGAAACCATTACATTATTTTTACTCGTTGCCTGTCCCCCGGTGGGACAGCGGTAAGTATAGGACTTTCAACGCTAAAATTCGGGGTTCGATTACCCGCAGTGGAAATAGCAGATAGCCCAATGTGGCATTGCTCTAAAAACAAACAAACACGCCCTCACTACCCACTTCTATCTTGCTTATTTTGTTTTAAAATCGCCCATAAATTGCATCAAACAGCGAATGAAGAATGATGTTGTTGTGAAGACTGTTAGGTAATGATTAGTGTATAGATCTAATAATACATACGTTAAATAAGGACTTAGAAATACTGACATGTTTAGTTTTTTTGTTTGTTTTTTTACTGCTTAAGAAGACTTTTAATGTAAATATACCACAATGACATATGACATTTTGGAAGTCCTTGAATATCACTTAAAACAGTATCACCTGCAGAGAACTTTTTCTGATGAAAGTTAGTGAAATATTTGGCGATACAACAATTACAGAAAAAGAAGTAAGGCTGAAAAATGTGAAATACACTTGGAAGTACTCGTGCGTGGAATAGAAAAACAATAAAAATATACTTTAATGGTTTTAATATTGTGTGACATCAATTAATTATTTAGGAATCTTATATTTTTTAACCGCTAAGAATTGTAAATTTATACGAGTAAAATTTTAATTAATTCTTTTTTTACATAAATACTATCGAAATGCATTAGCTACACGTGTGAATGGCCATGGCCAGGAACGAGGTAGGGTTTAAATCGTCTAGGGTTGATAAACACTATCTTGTCACCAGGAGTTACTAGGCCGTGACCTAGTTAGTGTTCGTGAAGCTTCCCGCTTCTAGGCTGCAGGGACTCATGAAGGACAGAAGAAAACAGGGCAAAACATAAGAAATTATCTAAAAGAGGGATTCTTAGGTTAAAAATGGGAAATTTTAATAATAAAATATGAAAAAAGGGGGTAAAATTTCAACAGATTAGTGTTATCTTTTATTTTACATTTCCACCATACTCCGGCTAGCTTGCCGAAACGGTGATTTCTCACGCTTTTGTAATGTTTCATTGTATCTTTATTGTGCAAACGTTATCATCATCGGGTCCTAGATGCAGGCATTTTTGGCCATGTATTTCTTGTAGGTGTTGTAACCAGGGGTATAGTGTTGCTAGAACATACCGGAACGCCACTTTGGCACCTGAAATTGGAGCTCAGTTCTGATAAATAGAAAAATAAAATTACATGTATAAAAACAATGTATTTAGTGCACACCCGAAATTAAGTGTGTTTTATAAACACATTCTCAGAGTGTGAGAGAGCACTACGGCTGTTTGTGATCCCTCATGTCTACTAGTACAGCTTTCTTAGATCACCCAGCAGATACTCTGTCAATCTTCCTCAGGAGCTAGCGTTAGACACAATGCAACCACTTCGGCTCAAGAGCATAAGTCAGAGCGTTAAAAATGGTAAAATGTTTTTTGTCAAACGTCACGTGGTTATTACAACACACGAATAAAGCACTGAAACACTAAATGAAATACATTTTACAATTGTACTGTGTGTTTAAAACGTTCACGTTTCTCAAAGGCTTATTATTTACATGACATACAACGATGGTTACTTTCTTTTGGCAGAACAGGAGGTGTGCAAATAAATATAAAAGTCAAATTCATTATTTGTTTGCATGCTATCGCTGCTAAAACTGAAATTGAAGGAGACAATATATATAGATAGATAGATACTCAAATGTCTGTCTGTCACGCTCTGTAGTTCCTGAACAATTAATCGCAAAACAACATTATATATCAAAACGTTTCTTTTCAAGAGTACATTACAGGAAAATTATTCATTTTTTTTTTTGCATTTCCTAAAATTTCATATCGATATCAACATCGATCCGTCAGTCTTCGTAAAAAAACTTACTAGAAAAAACAAAAACGTTTCTTTTTGTGAGGGAATTTTACGGAAAAAATGGGACTTCCTTCGTCGACTGATTAAAAAAAAAATTCGAATATAGGAGCATCAACAAGGAAAAACACATAAGGAGGGGAACATGTCTGAGTATATATTTGATGTTGATTGGTTTTTATATATATATTTCATTTTGTTATTATACACACGCATGATCTTATTGTATCATGTCGAATAAATTGATTTGAATTGAATTAAATATCTCTCCTTTGACTACTTTTTTTTTTTTTTAGAAATGACAACTGTCAAAAAGCGCTCACATCGGTAGTGGTCTTAGTGAGATGACAAAGAATGGTGGCATCCATTGGAAAACATCCATGCGGCTACTTAGCACTCTATTATGCTGGATGCTTCAATTGAATCTAAACCCAAACAATTTTGCCAAAAGTGCATTGCTTAAAAACAAACCCGGTGGAATTTTTCTTATTGAAATAACACATGGAATGACAAATAACGCTTCTAAATGTTCTACTAGACAATCGTATCGCATATACGCTCTGATCCATTTTGTATTTATTCATCAATATTTTTCGGAAAATTACCTTTAAATTGTTTCGATGTGATACTCAATTGTTATTTGTAGGAAGTTGAGTTGATAATTTCTCCACGTAATATACATATATATTATTTATTACTAATGTAAGTTTCAAATAATTAGCTCTACTTATATTTGCTTTATTTAAAATGGACTCAGAAAAATTTAAATTAGGTTTTGAATATGAGATCATTACTTTGATGGTGACGTCATACGTCCGACAAATTTAGGTAGAACTCTGAAACTATACAATTTTGTACTACATCACTGGTCGTAACTGAGGTGTTTCACTTCCTGTCAGATTTGCAACTGAATTGTTTTCGTGAAACAGATGTAGTAGACGTTGTCATTTCTATAATTTTACCTCTATTTAATCCTTTTACTGGCGTTTTTTTTGGCATAATTGAAACAATTCAAGATTTGCTTAATGTGCTTTTGAGTAACCCAAAACACACACACACACACACATATAAAATAGGATTGAAAATATGCACTAATAAATACAAAATATTGTATTCAAACAATAAGTTATTAGGATGAATTGTTGGCAGTTCTTTAACCCTGAGTAACTATAGATGTTACTTGATTCTTGCGAAAACCACACCAACAAAACGAAAGTGTGAAATAATTTGTATTCCTTGAGATATCTGAATCACAACACAACACCACGAGAGATTATTTAACATAATTATTTTTGTCACAAATGACATGATTTATATATCGATATACATGTATTTCCGTAATTCAAACTGGCAGTTTATTTAACGTAGACCATGTTGTCCCATAGTGAATGCAAGGAAAAGTAAAAATCCTACTGGCCTGAAGAGACAAAGCTGATAAACAAGTGATATCGCGCTTGTCAAATTCCCTTAGCAAAGTTATTGTTCAGATATACATGTAATTTATTACCTCCGCCACCAAAAGTGGATGGAGCTTATGTTTTCACCCCTGTGTGTGTGTTTTGTTTGTGTGTTTGTCAGTAAGATTTCTCGAAAACGGCTGAATGGATTTGGACGAAAGTTGGTATACATTTGGGCTATCACCTAACTTAGAAGTGATTAATTGTTGCAGGGTTAGTGTCAAAGGTCACAGCAAAGACACGAAAATAAAAAAAATCCTTATCTTGTTAACATAGGGAACGTTTTTTACACTATTATTTCTCTATATGTGACGGATTTATTATTCTATATTTATTTTAATATCGATGGTTGTTTAAATTTAATTTATATTTAGAAATTTTAATAAATTACACTGTTAAATATGTATTGCGAGGCTCCTGCCTATTCTTTAAAGTTGTAGAAGATTCTCTAGTGTAAAAATCAACAATATATGTGTGTGTACGTAAACTCTAATTTAGCTTTGTATTGTTACGTAACCTGAATATTCGAGAAACTCTTCACCCGCCTATGAATATAACTAACGCGCCGCGCCAAAAAGGAGTGTCTATTAGTGGTTTGCTACAGTTGGTGTGCTATAAACTTCGGAAGCTATAACTGTGATTGCTATAACGCTTATTGATCGGAAAACTAAAGATATTTGACCAGGAACATTTATAAATTTCGAACATTACAAATCATTTAACTTTAGTGGATTCACATCAGAGATTAGTACTTTTACGAAGATATTACCCAATGTCACCGGTAGGAAAAATATAGGTGTGTGATCAACGAGAACTACAGGGCTAGCTTGTTCCCTATTAAGTGAATTGTATCTACATCAACTCGAAATTAACTCGCTGATCGTGAACCCTCGCTAAGATATCAAGGAAGTTCCATATTAGAAAGAAGACTTTATATTGCGTATAGTTTGTAAATCTTTTTGTATGTAAGTCATTGCTTGTAATAATTATTTGTAATAACTGTTATTGTAAATTGTATTATTGGTTGTGTACTAAAATATATTTGTATTACAAAAAATAGAAAAGTGTGTGTATCAATTTTGTTGGCAAATATCATAAATTGGAGATAATATCGGCATATATTTAACTACTAAATTTAAATTATCATTTAGCTCGAGTTCATACCATTCAAAATTGTAATACGTAACATATAACACAGTCAAAAATGATCGGATTTTGATGACATTTAGCGGACATATGTAGAATATTATTCTTCATTGTCCTCCCAAAAATGGTCTGTGTCTGTTAATAACGACGGGCATACGAACACATTTTCGTATTTTTTGAGAGCGTAATATGAACAACGCTGCTTGGGGGAGGTATGCGCTCTACTGAGCGCCTCCTCTAGTCTTCAGTAATATATTGAGGTGTGCTAAGAATAAAACAACTAGATACGTTTATTATTCATAGCACTGAGAAATGATGCAGAATGAATATTTAGATGAATCACAAAATAGGACACAGGATAACCCGAGTGCTTTGGTGAGATAAGATGTTTTCTTTAGGGGTGAATTTCTTGTTTTTTTTTGAGGAGGTTTATTAGTATACGGTACAATCTCAGTTGGTTACTTTTTAGTGTTTGAGTAGGCATTTTGAGAATGTTATTCAGTGTTAGTAACTAATTATTTAATGATGTGTAAATGAAAAAAAATGGATATAATGAAGAAAAGAGAAAGTAGGCCGAAGCGATATTTAAAATCTGGAGAACTCAAGAATGAAACAAACACTTCTTTCATCGTCAGTGAAAGGTTTAAGTTTTTATAGCTAAGTAACGGCGAAGCTTACTAAAATATTTATTAAATAATAAAAAAGAGGTAATAACTTGTTTGTTTGTTTGGAATTAAGCACAAAGCTACAAAATGGGCTATCTGTGCTCTGCCCACCACGAGTATCGAAACCCGGTTTCTAGCGTTGCAAGTCCGCAGACATACCGCAGTGCCACTGGGGGGGGGGGGGCGAGGTAATAGCAGTCCTAAACATCGTGCTTTAGCATTTTGTTTTTCAGTGCTAGGATCTCGCTTAACTTCTCATTACTCTGTATACAATAACATCTAATAGCAGGATATAAACACACGTATGTGTCGTTTATTTAAAAATATATTAACACGAACTTTAAATACTCTTATTCACAACATTCAATTAACTTAAATCTTTGCCCCCCCCCCCAGTGGCACAGCGGTATGTCTGCGGACTTACAACGCTAGAAACCGGGTTTCGATACCCGTGGTGGGCAGAGCACAGATAGCCCTTGTGTAGCTTTGTGCATAATTAAAAACCTTTGCACTAAGTACTGGTGCTAGTTTTCGACAGTGAACTAATATATCATACACCGCATACATAGAGTAAAATGAGAAAATTAAAACTCAATCCAATCCATTTATTTATTCCTCTATTTTCAGACTGGTTCATAACACATTTTTTACACATAGTAAACAGTTTATACTGTGCTTAACAAAGAGAACTTGGCGTTCTGCCCACACGTTTTCACATCCAGCAAACTGAATCGAAACAGGGCTTGACTGTGTTGACCATCTGTCTAGGTATGATTCACAGTAACTGATACATTCTGAGGTCTCCTGCTTTCATAACAGGTGAGCCCAATAGACTGTGCATAATAAATAGTTTATATATATATAGGAAGGTAGGTGTAATTGTAGCGAAAGGGTTCTACTGATCAGGGAGCTGAAGTGAATATATATCCACTTGAACCACTATACTGGTAATTTCTATTCCCAAGAAGCATGGGAAGCTGTTATAAAATTACGTGTTATTGCTTCGAAGTAACAATGCATTTAATCACGCTACCTGTTAGGCACGCGCTCAGGAGCTGATTACGTATTTAAACAAATGGAAATTCCTTAATTTTTTTTTTTTCGTGTTGAAGCATTGAATTTAAAGTTGTATTTGCATGAAAGGTTTTGTTTAGTGTAGTCTGAATAGATAATATTAAACAAAGAAATCGTTAATGCATTTCTCAAGATATTTAATAATTGTTTAGAGTGTAGTGTGTTTAAGTGATGTAAAACATATAGTTGGGCGTTGCCCTACAATTTAAAATATGGTATATTCAATCATTTTGAAACTACTGCTCGAACTAATAGATTCGTTCATTAGCTTTATAAACTAAGCCTTTACAACCATCAACCATATAATCATATATCCAAATAAACAAATTGCAGAGAAAAAATATTTTTCTAGTTTTATTGGTATCTATCCATTTTTTTTACTATAAAAATGTACGGTCTGCAAAGAGATATAGTTATCAATTTATTTGGAATCCACACATCTTTATTATTTAATAGTGGATGTCATTATGATACGTAAACTAGAAGAGGGTCGTTATTTTAAAACGATGTAACTAAGTGCACTTGTACCCATATCTGAAACTGATTTGTTTCGTTGAAACACATCCAGCCTGAATAGTTCCGTTTCCCTAGGTCGTTGCGGGTTGCAGGTTTGAATCCCCGTCCCACCAAACATGCTCGCCCTTTCAGCCGTGGGGACATTATAATGTGATGGTCAGTCCCACTATTCGTTGGTAAAAGAGTAGCCCAAGAGTTGGCGGTGGGTGGTGATGACTAGCTGCCTTCCTTCCCTTTAGTCTTACACTGCTAAATTAGGGACGGCTAGCGCAGCTAGCCCTCGTGTCGCTTTGCGCGAAATTCAAAACAAACAAACTACACGTAATAAGATTACATTATAACGTTATTATTATCATTATTTAACTATAATAGAAAAGGAAATATCCGTGTTATTCACAACTTAATATACAAGATTTTTGAAATAATGTAGCTTAATACACGAATGAATAAATATAAAAACATTTGTTGAGTTCTTCGAAAGCCTATTGGACAGTTTCACAGCCCTTATATTACGTGTTTTGCTGTAAAGGCTTATATGAAAACGTATTATCGCTCACTCTTAAATAAATTAAAAGCACATGCTGTCATAGGTTATATATTCACTTAGCTGCTAAAATAATATCCATTTTCTTAGTACATAATACACCAAAATGATTGGTTAATTTTGATCAGTTTATTTAATTCATCTGATCATTCATTGGCCATAATAACTGGAATTATTATTTTTTTCATTCCAAAAGAGTGATCAGCTTTAACCTCATTCTTTTAAAAGACCACGATATCTGCACTTCTTCTAAGGACTTCTGCCCTGATTAATTTGACAGGTTCATCAGTAACATCTACTCTTGTGCAGGAGGATGGATGTTCACGATCGATGGTAACGATACAATGATGATGCATAGTCCTTACGGCTTCTTCTACTACTGTTCTTTGTGATGGCTCTGCTGATGGACTACTACTCTGTAACACAATATGTACTGCAGGAGATATCTGGGAATGGTCTAGCATTTATTCCCGTTTGTACATGCATGATGAGGAGTAGCTGGCACGTTGACTTGGAAGTGTGACAGGATGCTTTGCTTTTATGGAGTCATTTCTTTTCTGTATAGGGTGTCAGCACGTTAGCTTGTACACAGAGCTTACATTCGTATTTTTTTTCTACTCTCTGGATATTTAACTCACTTCTAGAACTATAACCTGTAATCAGTATAAATTCGTTGAAGGAACTTTCGCGACATGCTCTGTACCATTTTTGAAATGTTTTCTTATTGAAGGGCAGATAATAAGTTGTTTGAATCTTTCCAGACACTTAAGTAGGCATATGGTCCGCCCATTGTAACCACATGTTTCCATTTTGATGATGTCATATGCAGCTTGTACAGTTTTCGACAGATGTCCTTGGACATGTAATTTTGGAGAATCCTCTCAACACGACTTTTTTTTAGACTTAAATTCTTGTGAATTATCTTGTTTAGAGTTCCAAAGAAATTTACCCTTTTAGTTGCAATGGACCACTGTGTTCTTGAGTTACGTCCAGTAAAAACTTATTTAACTTTATTTACTACTTCCCGTGTTCTATTGGCAGCCGGTCGTGGAGTTTCCTGTTTTCTCCTCCTATTTGAATTACATCTTCCCTTCTTTTACCGATACGATTCAACATTACAAAAATACCTTTCTTCGAAACGCTAAAATTTTATGCCTTAAGAACAAGTGAGATATCTTTGTAAACTGTAAAGCCAGCTTATAGATACACACAGTTATGTCCTTATATAACACACATTTTTATGCTGCAGTAAGTTCTGGTGAAGGCTAGAAGTCTGAACGTCTGCTAACAAAGAAAGAGGAAAATTATTCTGGAGATACACGTATTTTTGGGCCTAGCATGGCTTGGTAGTTAGTGTACTCGACTTGCAATCTACAAGTCTGTTTGTTAGTAGTTAAGTCCAAAGCTACACAATGGGTTATAAGTGCTGTGCCCACCACGGGTATCGAAATCCGGTTTTTAGCGTTATAAAGCTGCAGACACTCGCTGTGCCACTGAGGCGAGCAAGGCATTATAATTTACGCTCATATCACCATTAATTGGTAAGGAGTAGCCCATGAGCTGGTGATGGGTGGTGTTCATTAGCTGTATTTCCTCTGGTGTATTCATTCTGGATTAGGGATGGCTAGTGCAGATATCCATCAAGTAGATCTATGCCAAATTCAACAAAAAACAAACAATATTTATTTTTTGTGTTGTTTTACATAGTGGTCCGAACATGGTCCACTGCCGGTATCTAAATCTGCGATTCTCATTTTCGCTTCGGTTTTTACTATAACGTGGGTGCTTTATAAGAGTGACTGTTTCATCCCACTATTCTGTCAAATAAGAGCAGTCCAAGAGATGGTGATGGGTGAATGTCTAGTCGCCTGTCCTCTACACTATCAGTTCAAAATTACGGACAACAGGTGCAGAAAGCTCTTAAATAGTAAGTTTTGCGCCGTTCCTGATTCCGAACCAATGACCACAACAACCACTTGTACAATATACATCATTATTATTGATTATTGTGTATCTTTTTTTTAAAATTATAATTATTTTATTCGGAACACTGTAAATAAGAAGATTTTACGCAAGGGAAATTTAGCACCGGTCCTTTCTCTAATAATGTCCTCAACGTTCTTTTATTTATAATGCCCAATTCTATTTGATTTAAGTAACATCTTTCACGCTCGCTGTACTTCCATATTTCCATCCTCTTTTCTAATCTGTTTGTTTGTAATTAAGCCCAAAGCTACAAAATGGGCTATCTGTGCTATGCCCACCATGGGTATCGAAACCCGGATTATAGCGTTGTAAGTCCGCAGACATACCGCTGTGCCACTGGGGGGGGGGGTCTTTTCTAATAGTAAAGAAAATGTTACGATTTGGCAACGGTTTATCTTCACGTTAAATAAACATTGACTGACTGAGCTCCTTTCTTGAGTCTTCTTCAAAAAAAAGCAATGTTGTGAAAGCACGTGAATAACATGTTTACAAAAATAATGATACATTCTCTGTCATAACATCAGTCGTGGAGTAGAATGTAATATCAACAAATACAATAATTGACAAAGAAAATGTGTATACATTTTTCATACAGCTCTGTATGTCTTTTGTCTAAAGAAAACATTTTTTAAAAATTTGGTCCCTTGATTTCAGACTGACGAACAGTCCTGCGCTTAGAAAGACTGCATGTTTACTAATACGAAAGCTAGAAGCTACTGTTTTGTTACAATGATTAATAGATATTCTGTTTCCAACAATGTTGTACACTTGTAGAGAAAAACCGGTCTTGGAAGAACAGTTCAAAACTTGCCTAATGAATATTGGACACGAAAAACAAAACAAAAAATTAAAGCGGTTCAGTTAAAACATCATGTTTTTACATTCAAAACATTTAACACATGTAACAGACGTTTCCATTATCATGATTTGGGCACCTTCAGGCTTAAACCAACGTTTTAAAGTAGACTAATTTAAGTTTAGAGAAAGTTATGTGCTAAACCTGTGAAGAGTGAACGACAAAAACGACATACTATGATATTTAGAAAAAAGCATGGTGATGAATCAATCAGGATAAACTAATAAAGTCAGAGTATTATAAAATAAATAAAAAGGTACAATACACTGGGTTAAAAAAATCAAGATTTTCAGGGCGTAAGAAGAATGTGATAAATTTAAAAAGAGGCAAACATTTTTGTATGAATAAGTTCTTTATTATTAGCTCTGTTTTGCCACTGCTTAGACAACTTGTGAAATCCGAATGAGAGATTAGATGCCCAGTGTTTTCTTCATGGTTGCCGATCGACAAGGTAGGTGGACTTGAAAACACATTACTGGTTGATTCTAAAGGACACTCCCAGATGCTTGAGGGTACGAACGGGAAAAATGGTTCGTATTTTTTCAGATATAAATGGCGTTATAGTCGCCGGTTGTTTTTTTTGTAAATTATCCATGGACGCAGGGAGTTATAATTAAATGGGCTTTCATACGTAGAAGGTGGCTTAACCTCAAAGATGATTTGAAGATTACATTCTCTAGTTGCGGATAAAACCTCCTTATCAGTATTTTTACGTATTACAATTTCAAATAGCCTAAAACTGAGTTAAATTGTAATTTAGATTTAGAAGTTAAATAAATGCCGATATGTATCCAATTTATGATATTCGCCAACAAGGTTGATACACACAGTTTCTTTTTTAATACAAATATGTTTTAATATAAAAACACTAATGCAAGTTACAATAACAGTAATTACAAATAATGATCTATGTACAAAAGATTTACAAACAATATTTAGTCCGCTATCTGATCTGGAACTTCCTTGATATCTTATCGAGGGTTCACGATGAGCGAATTAATTTTGTGTTGATGTAGATGTAATTCATTTAACAGGGAGCTAGCTAGCTCTGTGATCCTTGCTGATCACAAGCCTATTACAGGTCGAGTTTTTTTACCGTTGAAGTTATATAACATCTTCGTAAAATTACTAATGTCCGATGTGAATCCACTAAAGTTAAATGATTTGTAATGTTCGAAATTTATAAATGTTCCTGGTCAAATATCTGAAGTTTTCCGATTAATAAGCGTTAATCACAATTATAGCTTCGGAGGTATATAGTATACCAGCTGTAGCAAACCATTAATATATACTGTCTTTTAATGCGTCGCGTTGGTTATATTTATAGACATGAGAAGGGTTTCTCGAAATTTCAGCTTACGCAACAATATAAAAGATACACCAGTGCTTACGTACATACACATGTTATTGATTCTTACACTCGAGAATTTTCTACAATTTTAGTGAATAGGTGGAAATTTCACAATACATATTTAACAGTATAAGTTACGTACATTTCTGAATATAAATTTAACTTAAACAAATACCGATATTACTATATATGTATAATAGTAAATCCGTCACAGTATCTTAAGTTATTTAGACAAAAATGCATTTTGTTGTCATAAGTATGGTACAGTACAAAACATTTGACAACTGTGGGTGATTTTTGAAGGCTAACAATTTTTCTTATTAATGAAAATTTTGAACAGTTTCTCAAATGCATTTTTGTTTCTGATATAGACTATGCAGCACCAGATCGTGTGAAAACTATTTATGAATGTAAATTCAAATAATAAGAACAAATATTAAATTATAGCGTAAAAAGACATACAAAATTATAGCTTGAAAGCAGGAAGCTGTAAAAATTGAGCAAAAAATCCGGTCAAAGTCGCATTACTGTACACAGGCAGATTTTAATTTCAATTTTAACTGTTTTTTAGGACATAGCTACATAATGAGCTAACAGCGCGTTTTCAACCGCGGGGAATCGAACCACGGATGTTGGTGTTGTAGGTACGTAAACTTACCCCTGATGCACCGGAAGACCAGATGCACATCGTCTTTGAGTATCTCGAGTAACGAGAACGTCTACAAATAGAAATGAATCGAGAATCGAAACCCGGTTTTTGTCATTATGTGCCTCATAACTTCCGCTGAGCGATTCGTGTGGGGGAAGACTGTTGAATTTGACCTTGAATTATTATATTCACAATATACAAACTTAATAGTTACTTATGAAACTTAATAAAACCTGGTGAGCATAGCATAGAGAGCCCATTGTGTAACTTTGTGCTTAACTACAAACAAACAAAACGAACTCAACATGATTGTTTTAACGGAAGATAGAAGTGTCGCCAACATAAAGTTTGTAAACAATTGGTTTTCACTGTAAAATATAATAATTTAATCAAGTTTGTTCACGATGGCAAACACAAACTGTATCAAGTTCATGATGAGAAAAACAAGCATTCTCGAATGTTGGGCCACGAATGTTGCTCATAGCAACGCCGTAGATTTAGTCAAAATGATTTGTGTTAAAAACAAGATGACAATTTTTTGTACAGCAATAAAAGTAAAAGTTTAAGACCTTTTTTTCTTGTTAAACCAATAACAACTTGATTACTTTAGAACAGAGTGAGTTCTTAGTATTTTTATCATTAGCTTACCAACGTTACTAATTTAACACAAAAGTTTTGGCAGTGTTGTGTTAGGATTCAGGAATGACCTAACGATGCTATGATATATATATCTTTATAGCATGTATACATAATGCTTGCTTTCAATCTTTCAACTCTTATTGCTCTAGAATTTTGGTAAACCAAGCTTCGAGTAATAATAATTGTAAGTTGAACCATCATAGATTGCGATAATGTCAAACTTCTCGTGTTATCTACGTGTAAAAACATTTGGGTGTTAGATGATCAGGTAATAGAAGGAGGGCCAGAGAGTAAAAATGTAATAAATTATTTTATGTATGCGATTGTTGGAGAAGGTTTAGTGCGTAAAGTGGGAAGGTGCCAGAAAAATCTTGTTATAAGGCCTTCCAGATCTTTGATGCGCTACTGGTTTCAATGATGTATGTTTTAGGTGGAAAAACACTCATAAATACGCGAATAACACGTAGAATAACGAAATCGACACTTACTGTTAGGTGAAGTTTTATTTGATCGTGTACCACTTTAATATAGAACAATCTAAATCTGCATTGAACACGTTGTTCTTAGTATTAACTTGTCAGGCGATATATAAAGTGACCCCTGTAAATTGGCAAACTTCAAATACAAGGAATATTTGCAGGGCTGAAACTTATAACCTGAAATATAACCATACAACTCGAGTTAGATCTAAAGACACCTATCTCTGTGGTAGTGAATGAACTCAGGTAAGGGAAAAAAAAATCGGTAAGTGGTTTTCTACTTTATGCAAAGGTTAACAAAAACGACCTATAATTTTCTGCTCTGTGAAGCGATTTCCAAACGGGTGGGGGGTACTGTACATTCTGTGATGCGACGCGTGGAAAGGTATAATTTCTTGAGTAACCGCCTCGCCCTCTTCTGTTGTATTTTCCGGTTTTTAGTGTTCTGAATGCTAAATAATGGCTTGGACCAAAGGAAATAATAGTGTTAAGGAAGACCCCTTGTCATCACCACTGTCTATGTATTCTATAGTAACTCTGTCACAAATCATATCCTCTATACGAAACGAAGTGTATGTATCATAGACATCATAAATTTACAATTAACTTTTTTTTTTTCTCTCAGCTATCATCTCGTTCCGGATTTCTGAAAAATATAATACAATCAAGTGCAGAAAATTATTCTTAAGTTTTTTTTTTGTATTTTCTTTATCTTTCTAGCTCTGAGAAATAAAATAACCTTACGAAATGATTAAACAAATAACAAAAATAAACATACATTTTTGGTCAACACCCTATAAATATCAAATATTTACTCAAGCAGATGTATTTTTTTTTTACAAGTTTATCATAATCAACTAAAACGTAAGATAGGTAAACGTATAGAAAAGAACCAATCTTTTCTTTTATCTTATTTTATGTATGGAAAAGAGTCTTTTAGAATAACGGAATAAATCAGAGCCCATAAACTATCTTTAATTGGTTACATTTATGAAATATGTTAACTGTAGTTTTTTTAGACAGTAGCATAGATTAACTTTTAATTGTGGTTCTTTTTGGATCACCCGGTGATTGTACTTATCTAATCAGAAAAATTGGTAGAAAAATATATAAGTCTCAGTTATATAAAGATGCATTGAGATGAAGCTAGTTGAGGGTATCTATTCATCTTGACGAAATTAAGTAACAACATGTTTACAGAAAGATAGTCTATGATGTATTCATATGAGAAACTTGCGTGAAGTTCTTATTTTAATACGTTTAGGTAAAGAAGATGTCAACGTAACTAAAATAAATACTGAAACGTTGGTGTGTTTTTTTTGTTAGTTGACTTTATGAACATTTTATAAAACAATTTAGGTCTGGGTATAACGCCATTTTGTTATACAGAATACAGTACAACCAACTTTTACAATTCCATGTTTTTTAAAACCATCACACACAGCCATGAATGTGAGTTGTTACTCTACCTCATTTAGCATATTAATTTTTCTCTTAAAGATCAATATTTGACCATTCTTAAAAAAAACTACTAACAACTTCCACTTGTTAAGAAACATTATATGCACTCTAGTGTCTTTACTACGTTTGATATTCTAATCACAAATATTTTGTTATTGAATCAGAATGTTTTTTTTTTTACTCACGAGTGTATCACCAGTATTATTCATCTATAGCCTGTGCACGATATACTTACTGCAATACCGTGTAAATTAAAGAACTGTATTACAATAGTTTGTAGCACGTAGACGATGTCAGTGACAGCCCTAGTGGGATCACAGTATAACGATAAGATCCCATTCATCTCACTGTAACATTTAAGAGTCACGCAACGTGGGTCGAGATATACACACGGAAAAGTACAAGTATTTTGATGTGATATTTTGCAGATAAATTAAATGTTTTTTTTTATCTTAAAAATATTGCTTATTTATTAGAAATTTCTCGTGAAATGCAACTGATGTTATTCTTAATTCTTGTTGCATTGTATTTGTTGACTGTTTCAAATAAGTAGTTATGATAATGCGTTTCTTTCCAATAAAATAAGTTGAGTTGGTGACATATGTAAACAAAACTCATTTAGTTACTGTAAGACCAAAACAAGGTAAAATATTACTTCTACGACCAAACCAAGGTAAAATATTACTTCTTCTACGACCAAACCAAGGTAAAATATTACTTCTTTTACGACCAAAACAAGGTAAAATATTACTTCTTCTACGACCAAACCAAGGTAAAATATTACTTCTTCTACTACCAAAACAAGGTAAAATATTACTTCTACGACCAAACCAAGGTAAAATATTACTTATTCTACGACCAAACCAAGGTAAAATATTACTTCTTTTACGACCAAACCAAGAGAAGATATTACTTCTTCTACTCGTCATATAAACATTTTAACCCCCCCCAGTGGCACAGCGGTATGTCTGCGGACTTACAATGCTAGAATCCGGGATTCGATACTCGTGGTGGGCAGAGCACAGATAGCCCATTGTGTAGCTTTGTGCTTAATTACAAATAAACTAACAATATATATGGGTGTATATATATATATATAGCTTATGACTATATAGCTCCCCCCAGTGGTTCAGCGGTAAGTCTGCAGGCTTAAGACGCTAAAAATCAGGTTTCGATACCTGTTGTGAGCAAACCAGAAATAGCCCATTATGTAGATTTGGGCTTAACAACAACCAAAACAAACTATACAGACTCAAGCATGTACCTTTACTCTTTAATTATATATACACTTTCTAATCATAATTTTAGAAGTAACTTTATTTTTTTATTTTTTTAATTAATAATATCATAGTCAAATAGAAAGCGTGATTGGGTGAGAAGAGCGTTAAGCCAGGTTTCTTAAAACGGAAACTGACAAGCAATAGAATAATTAGGAAACTTCCCAGCCATTATTTTCAAAAAGTTATTCCCATAACTACTTCATCAGCGGAGTAAAAGTAGTCCTCTTTTCGGTGAATTGCTAAAGATACTTAAACTAAACGATGTTTATTCATGTATGTAGTTCCGTGAAGGAAATTCAATAAGTGTTTTATTTAAAGCTGCCACTCTATATGTTTATAGTTCAGTGTGTAACAAACAATATTGCGCGTGTTGCTTGAGTTAAAACAGATTACATCTGATAAAGAAAATATAAAAATTCGTTTGCTTCAAAGACTTATGAATTTCGAATGAAATTTCCATCCATTTCTTTTCGAATAGATCACTTTTTTGAAACTGATGTAACTATCATTTTTAGATACGAAAGAATTTGGAATTTTGCTTCCTTTGTTATGCCACACTTCATTTGAATTGTGAAATGAGTATATGAACCGTAAGAAAAACTGATACAAATCTACGACAAGAACATATCACTGGAACTAATTAATTTCAAAAAATTACAGCCTGTTCTTTTCTCGAAGAAATGAAAATTGAGACTGATTAGGATTCGAACCGAAATTACACTTAAGCTAGGGTTTTCGAAAGAAGTAAAACTAAGATATGCAGCTAAATTCCCCCTTAACAACCTATAAGTAAATACTTAGTTGACAAAGCATCTGTTAACTGATAGACAAGAATTTCGAAAATAACAATTTCAACAGTTTTAATTATTTAAAAACAAGTGTCAAATAATTATAGATGTATCACCGATGACTATTACTCTTTATTTATTTTTCTATCTGTTCATTCATTAATCTTTCTGTTAGGCTAGCACCACGCATGAAGACAAAGGTTAGAGGTATCTGACCCGAAACGTGATCAGGTAGGTACGTTTCGGAGTAAGTAGCGCAATATTCAGACGCAAGCCAGGCAGTAGAGTGCAGCACTCCACCCGTCAGCCCTTGTAATTAACCCACGTGCTTCAGTACCAGCCCATCAGAGATTGAGCAGGAAACGGGCACTCCCGTGTGGCTAGTTTCGAACTGTCGAATGTTCAAAAACTCTGGAATAAATAAACAAGATAGGGTTAACTTATTGCAGGGTGGTGATGGCAAAGATGCTTTAGAGAACGTGATTCACCGCGAGTAGTATTCCATAGATCCGCACCACACGAAACCACTGCATAACGCCCTCTATGGGAGCAGGCCTGAAAACCTGTATTTATTTTCGCGTTTTCAAGGCAAAAGCAAAAACAATGTTACTTTCAATATTTCTGTTTTATTCACAAGTCTCACTAGGCTTTGGTTGAAAATTATAATTTATTTTCTGGATATCGTTCTTCACTTAAGTAGAAAAGTATGCAACACAACAACTCGTGACAGGAATTTAGTTTTTACAGGAAATCAACTTTCCTCAACTTGGGTGTTCAGGGATATTGTTATCACCATTCGCCCCGCTCGCGATGATTTTGTTTGTTATCTTCGTGGAATATTTAACTTTTATCGGGAGGGGGGGGGGGGTCCTACGTTGTTCAGTGAGTTTGAGGACTTGGGATTAGATTGTAGAGAAATGAGAGAAGCAGAGGCATGTCCGGAGGGTTCCAGAGCAGAGAGAGAAAAACCAAGGCTGATGACGTGATTTCGTTGAGAAGAAGAGAAGAAACAAGGCGATAAACATTCGACGAAGTACACGGAAATAAACTTCCCATGATCAGGGGCACAGGGTGGCCAAGATATGAAAATCCAATGCCACGGCTGGGATCATTAAATCCAAATGCTTTAGAATATGCTATGGGGGTAAGCGGGAGTACCCCCGAGAAATCCCACTTTCATAAGACAGGACAAACACAAAAATACCAGCAAGAGTTTCTCTTGTGCTATTAAGATATCTCATAAGACGTTTCTTCTCAAGTGGCTTTATAATATTTTCTAAAGAAACGTCCTAATGATACATGATAATATCCCGGCCAGTCTCAGTGAAGTTTCGGGTGTGGAATTTGAAGAAAATAGGAAATATGTTTTTCTCTTATATCTGGTAGATATATGTCGATTGCTCTCTAATCAAATAAAATAAAAACCTAGTGTGCAAGTGGGCTAAACGGCCAAATCAAAGAGCCCTAGGATGCAGAAACTGTTTGTTTGTTAATTATGCACGGACTTACAACGCTAGAAACCGGGTTTCGATACCCATGGTGGGCAGAGCACAGATAGCCCATTGTGTAGCTTTCGCAGACATATCACTGTGCCACTGGGGGGGCGGGATGCAGCAATACTCATCTCTAATTATGAACTACTTTGGTGCCAGTTAGTGCGTCTCCCGCGACCAGGATTCGAACTCAGGATCTCTCGAACTCTAGATGACTAAGCTAAGGGTTTAACTCGCTAAGAAATTCTAGTAATCCACTACTTTCTAAAGATTTGCATTATTGACCACAGGAAAGACAACCAGCCAGATGCATTCGCTGTCACAAAGGCTTTGTCTGGCATTTTGAACCGAATAAAGGAACATACTAGCACTTTCGTAATGTGCTCACAGCTGAAAATGAGGAGTCCTGCAGGCCTAATCGTTAACCATCAGGCCAAGTCCAACCCGCTACTGTACATAGAAAACGCAGCTTCCGTATTAGGATCCATCCATCAATAGTACGTTGCATCCTTTTATCCTCGAAAAATAATGTTTTTACTGTTAACTAACTTTAGACATTGTGATATTTTCGTTTCTTTATTTAAACATTGAATGTTTTACCATTGTTACTTAAACAATGGGTCTGTTTCAGATATTCGCTCAAAGTTACTGAAGGACTATCTGGCTATATACCTATCCCTAATTTTGAACTGAGAGAATAGAGGAAAGGCAGTTAGTCAACAACACCCACTAGAGTTCGTCATACCAGTGTGTGTTTTTGTGGAAGAATAGTTAGAGTTCGTCATACCAGTGTGTGTGTTTTTGTGGAAGAATAGCTAGAGTTCGTTATACCAGTGTGTGGTTTTGTGGAAGAATAGTTAGAGTTCGTCATACCAGTGTGTGTGTTTTTGTGGAAGAATAGTTAGAGTTCGTCATACCAGTGTGTGTGTTTTTATGGAAGAATAGCTAGAGTTCGTCATACCAGTGTGTGGTTTTGTGGAAGAATAGTTAGAGTTCCAAATTTTAGAAGCAGATTTTTATGCACTGTAATGTTATATTATTTCAGATGTACACAAAAGTAAACCTACCCACATGTGTGTTAGAGGATCATCTATCTGTATAATCCGTCTATCTTTATATATATATTTCCCCTTTCTTGAATAGAAAATTGTGACAAATATACACATTCAAGTAAATTTATAAATAATGAAGGGCTGTCTTTTAAGTTTTATCCTTCACTACCCGTGGTGGGCAGAGCACAGACAGCCCATTGTGTATCTTTGTGCTTAGCTTCAAACAAAAAACCTTCAACTTGTAAATAAATCGATTAAAACAATCGGAATTTGTAGTTTATAGCCTCTGTAGTTATGACAAGGCAAAACAGCTAAAATAAGTCAATCCCACTCAATTCTTTGTTACGAAAATGAGGAATATAATAATCAGTCATGCTGGTGATTGTCATCGAGGTTATGTTATATATATATAGTCTTATTTGTCACTTTGAAATCACTCAAAAAGTTTAAACTGCTCTTAATCGTTCATGAACCACCACTAGGCCTCAGAGAAGATCTTCAGATATTTTACTTACGCCACAGAATAGCCAGTCACAACAGACTATTACGAATTGGTTAGAAGTATCTCGACAGGTTGTTAGTAAAATGTGGAACTGCTTCCAAACCAATGGTACAGTAGCTCAGTCGTATAGAATACTTGTTCCATGACTGAACTAGATATCTGTAGCCGCAACTAGACGCACTGTCAATGTACAGACGTTAGAAAAGAGCTTCATAAGGTCAACTTATTTGTCAAATGCTCATTAAAGGGTATTCCGCACACAGCAAGGCACAAACCGTAAGTCTCCAATGGAACCAACAACACGTTCAATGGACCAACAATATCTATAGCAGTATTCTTTTACAGAGGAGTCGCATTTTACACTACAGTCGTTTAAGATGCGTACACTCATTTGAAGTGAATCGAGAACAAAATCCAACCATATTTTCACACAAGTAAATAATGTGCAATATGGCGATAGTAGATGTATGATGTAGTGAAAAACAAGCATCGGTGGATGTACTGACCTCTACATTATGTAGAATAGTAACATTGGCTCTGAGTATAGCTTAATGGGTGATAACGGATGATAAGCAATAGTTACCAACTGCAAACATGACGGATGACGAGTCAAGGTAGGTTTGATTCGTTTTGAATTTCGCGCAAAGCTACACGAGGTCTATCTGCATTAGCCGTTGCTAATTTAGCAGTGAAAGACTAGATGGAAGGCAGCTAGTCATCACAACTCATCGCCCACTCTTGGGCTACTCTTGTGCCAACGAATAGTGGGATTGACCGTCACATTATAACGTCCTTACGGCTGAAAGGGCGTGCATGTTTGTTAGGACGGGGGTTCGAACCCGCGACCCTCAAATTGCGAGTCTAGCGCCCTAATCACCTGGCCACGCCAGGTCCTCGAGTCAAGGTAACCAGAACAACATACAGTATTCCTATGATAAAAAATACTATAATACAGGTTTTAGAGCTTTAAGGAGTATACTAGCTAATTGGGTTTATTGTTTTACCTAATGTACAGGAGAAATTCATGACTTAAGCAATTATTACATTTTTAAGTGTGAGAGTTTCCTTGTTTGTGGTCCACTCTCTATATGCAGTATTAACTTGTATAGTAATTGTTTTTGGCAAGTGATATTATACAATAACTCTTAACGTTAATAACGTAATAGTAAAGTAATTTTTTTATAGTACGTTTACCTGTCAGTCAGTATTTTCAAGAGAAAATCTACGAGAACTTAACAATGGCTATAGCCATACTGTAGATTCACCTTAGACTATTTCGTTATTACTTTCAGTGAATTACTCGACCACGATATTGATTGAAAGGGAGTAACTGGCACGACATAGGTGTTAATGCACGTGGACTCGTACGATGACATGCAAACACGGATATCCATAAATGTATTAAGAATATAGCAATTAAAGACACAGCTAAGTAAATCACGCGTATTATTTCATGGAAAAGGAACAGTTAACTGGCTCAACATACATAATTTTATCCATTAACTGTGTTAATCAATTCTAAGTAATGTCTAAGAGAAATAAGATGAATTGCTTATGTTGAATTGTAAACGGCGAGGCTTTAGAATAAACGTAGGCTTTTTTTACAGACAATGTAGTCCAGCGCGGTGCAAGTGGTTAGTCTACTGGACTATGGAGCTATGGTTCCGTGGTTCGTGTCTCCTGTTACCGCACTTTGGGGCCGAAGGTGCGTTATAAGAGTGAAGATCGAATCTCAAAATTTGGTCTCACAAGTGTTGGTTTTGGGTGTTGTTAACTCACGAAATTCAAGTCTTTGAGTTCCAAATTAGGGACGGCCAATGCAGATAACTCTTGTGTAACTTTGTGCGAAACCAAATATACAAGCTACAGACTATGAATAAGACTGCGGACTTGCTGGCACGTAACCAGTTGACTAAAATCGTATTGTGACTTAAACAATAGTAATGTAACTAACAACTAAAGTTATGGTTATTGACTAAAATCGTATTGTGACTTAAACAATAGTAATGTAACTAACAACTAAAGTTATGGTTATTGACTAAAATCGTATTGTGACTTAAACAATAGTAATGTAACTAACAACTAAAGTTATAGTTATTGACTAAAATCGTATTGTGACTTAAACAATAGTAATGTCACTAACAACTTTTTAGTCAATAACCATATACTTTAGTTGTTAGTAATATTACTATTGTTTATGTCACAATACGATTTTAGTCAATAACCATATACTTTTTTGTATTGTGACTTAAACAATAGTAATATTACTAACAACTAAAGTATATGGTTATTGAGTAAAATCGTACTGTGACATAAACAATAGTAATGTAACTAACAACTAAAGATATGGTTATTGACTAAAATCGTATTGTGACATAAACAATAGTAATGTAACTAACAACTAAAGTTATGGTTATTGACTAAAATCGTATTGTGACATAAACAATAGTAATATTACTAACAACTAAAGTATATGGTTACTGCCTGCTTTGTAAAAAATAAAACAAAGACATAAACATACTTGCCTGAAACGATTCTTATACTTTATTGAAGCAGTTTTTTGTATACAGTGTACAAATCGAGTTGAACTGTTTTAATTATGATATACCTAATTTTATAACTTAGTGTTGTAGATAAGGTAGTTTGAGATTATTTTACAACACAAAGTAAGGTAAATTAAAATATAATCTTGTACTGAAAAAAGCGGAAAACAGGAACACAAACCATTGCATTTTTACAGCATTCTGTTTATCTTTCATCTCAATATTTTAAACAGTTTATTGAATTATTTTGAAAACAATTTGTAACAAAGAATTTATTAATATTTTGAAGGATTTGAGGATATAGAACACATTATACTAAGTATATACAAAGACACACAGAGTTTGAAGTACAACAGTTAATTACCATGAAACCTATATCAATGGATTACAACGAAACTACTTCATAAGAATAAATTCGTAAAAGTTATTTTTTACACTTTGATTAATTTTTTTAAAAATCGGGCACATTAACATTTTATCAAAGTCAATCGAAATACCCGAGTTTAGGGTTTTGAAAATATTAAAATGAATGCCAATTTTTGATTGGATGTCACTTCCTTACCTCACCAGGGCAATATTTCCCCCAATCCCCATTCAATAGCATCGATATTCAGAACGTAGTAGTGTAATAACTTATCAAAAGCTTGTTTTTAATGTTCCAAGACGTAAGAGCTCGAGAATTAAAACACTCGAACATCAAGCTGGACATCTCAGTTACACAAGTACGTACTTATGATATAAAAGTATATCTTAAAATTGGCTGTCACACTACAATTTTACTCATGAGTAATATGATCCCTAATTTGTGTTCAATCCAATTTCGTAAATGTTATATTCTAGGGCCTGACATATCCTGGTGGTTAGGGTGCTTGACTCGCAATCTATGGGTCGAGGGTTCGAATCCAATCTCTGAACATGCTCGACCTTTCTGCCGTGCGGGGGGGGGGTTATAATGTGCGGTCTTCGATTAGAGTAACTCCAGAGTTGGTAGTCGGCAGTGTTGACTAGCTGCCTTCCCTCTAGTCTATCACTTCTAAATTAGGGACGGCTAGAACAGATAGCTAGCCCTCCAGTAGCTTTGCATGAAATTCAACAAACAACAAAAAAGATATACCCTAGTATGCAATGTGGATAGTTTCTTAACAACAACAAAAAATTGGTATTCCAATAAATACACTGTAATATATAACCTTAAAAAAAGTTGAATGTATTTAATTTGAGAAAGAGTTTTAAGAGATTGTTAAGATTGTTAATCAAATTGAATAGGGATTACGGAATAAAATAACCTCGAATAAACTGCATTAAGATATATAAAAAAAATCAGCAGTTGCCACTTGATTTTATTATTAATACAAGATGACTGTAAATAGAACGATCTTTATTATTAATACAAGATGATTATAAATAGAAAGATCTTTATTATTAATACAAGGTGACTGTAAGCAGAAAGACCTTTATTATTAATACAAGATGATTATAAATAGAAAGATCTTTATTATTAATTCAAGGTGATTATAAGTAGAAAGACCTTTTTTTATTAATACAAGATTATTGTAAATAGAAATATCTTTATTATTAATACAAGATATTTATAAATAGAAAGGCCTTTATTAATACAAGGTGATTATAAATAGAAAGACTTTTATTATTAATACAAGGTGACTGTAAGCACAAAGATCTTTATTATTAATACAAGATGATTGTAAATAGAAAGTCCATATGAAAGTAGATTATTGTATCTTACAAAATTACATATCCTAACATAACAAAATTTCACCAGAGATACATTGAGAATCAAATGTATTCAGGAACGTTTGAGACAAAGTTTCAAAACCGTATAATACTGCATACCTAAATCGCTTTTCTCGCAAAGCACCGCTTTTATTTATTTTCTTTCTCGCTTTTTTCAACATTCCGCGATTGTAAACAAGTACGTGTCAGTGTGCAGAATATATTACAAAGATCAAAGAACACTGTCTAGAATTAATGATATTTACAGTCGCTTCATTAAGAGATAGGTTTGATAAGCTGACTGAGAATGAAGAAAAGCATACTGATATTATTATTATTATGTGATATTATTTGAAGTGTACTCTACAACGTCCAGGCAAAATTTATGATTCTCAAGCTAACTCTGGTTTTCCTAGGACAGGTTGTTTTTAAGATATAATCATCTAAGTATTGGGTTTCTTTATAATCACTTTGTATTTCATGTGTCTCTTAAACTGGTAAAAGCACCTTGTTACACAGTCATGATAAAGTGATATAAGCTGCATTTCAATCAACTTAAACACGGGTTTGTTTGCTCTAGGTAAACCACTTTCATGTTTCCAGATGATTAATATGTTGCTTTAATACGCATGTTTATAGCGAAGCACTGAATAACAGCACATTGTAATAAAATGACTAAGAAAATACACATTATAAAACGAAGTATATTTTCCTCACTTTTTTTCGTACAACTGCGATGAATAATGTTCTGCTAACATTTCAGGGGTTTACGTACTTGCTTGTGATGCTGCTTTTTAATTACAAGTTAACTGCTAATCTGCTTCAACTAAAAACAAATTATTAGGGTGTTAGCTGTACGTAAAGCATTGCTTAAAAGTGTCTGTTCACCAAATATACCATTGATAAAGATTTATTATTTATTTGTAAAGTTCAAAGTTTGTGGAATAAGTTTATAACGAGGTGATAAAAATTGTATGAGGTTTTAAAATCATTTTATGAGTTTTTCTTTCCTACTAAAACAGGGTGTTTTAGAAACTAAGGCATTACGTGGTTACTTAGAAAAATATTTAAGAGCAATAATATTCAGGTGATGTGTAAAGTGGGCAGCTCTCAAATGAACACTTGCCAGTCCTATTAGAAAAACGCACGACTTTAATATTCTATTGTTATATTATCATTTTGACATTCCTCAAAATTGTAAGTAAATAACAACTGGTAGTTTATGATTTTGAAGTTGAAAGAGCTTAAAACACGTTTTGAAATATTGACCCCCCTCATTTTACAGAAAAACCTTGAGCTAGATTGATTGCTTTTCTTTATTAACCGACTCTGTAATAGCCTAGAAGCCAATCGTTTTTAAATCCCTCGAAGACGCTGTTTTTTTCTGTGCGATGATACAAGGAAAGGCTTACTTTACGAAACTAAAATTGTTTACGCCCATTGTAGGCGGACATGTTACATTAATATGCAGATAAATGTTATCTGAAGATCTGCCACTCAGCAGGGCACAGTATTATTCATTGAACAAAAACACTAATTCAAGCACATAGAAAATAAACTGTTTCAAAGTTGTTAACAGATTCTTTACCATCTAGATGACTTACTGATTATTATTAATTTACCTAATGATTTTAAACATCTTCGTTAAAACATTTTTTACGGCTTAAATCTCTTAAAACGTGTTGGGTTTAGTAACACATTTTACCTATTAATCATGAGACAAAGCTGCTTTCTAAAATTATTATTTCTGAAAAAGTATCAAACAGGTACGAATGAGCTTCTCTAAAATGTCTGATTTTAATAGCTGGAAGAAAGTTCATGAGTTTGTATAATGATGGGAAGGTTTGCATATAATCATTTCAGTTCAGTTTTACAATGAAGAATTCAACATTTGTTATGTCATAAAACTATTGACACCAACTGCAGACGCCAAAAAAAAAAAAGACAGTAAATATGTTCGATGAAAGATTTTACAAACTGCAAACAAAATACTTTGCGAATGAGAAAATCACTTTTGTGTTAGGCAACAGAGATTTATGTACTGAAATAATTCTAGGTTTTGGAAAAAAGCAGATAGAAATCACTTTATTCAATGAAAGAACAAAAGCGTTTAATAAAATGTAGAAAACAAGTCTAAATACATCGTCTTTATTCGATGCAACAATCAAACTGTTTCAGTCAAAGTTCTGAACAGTGTAACAGGTCTTTGTCTCCACAGATGTACATAAACAGGTTTAAACGATATTTTTATTCTGTACAGTAATGGTGAAGCTGTAACCTGTGGTATAACTAAAAACAATCGCACATTGTATCTTATGTTGGTTGGATTTTTTAAACTAAAAACAAACGCACATTGTATCATATGTTGGTTGGATTTGTTTAACTAAAAACAAGCGCACATTGTATCATATGTTGGTTGGATTTGTTTAACTAAAAACAATCGCACATTGTATCATATGTTGGTTGGATTTTTTAAACTAAAAACAAGCGCACATTGTATCATATGTTGGTTGGATTTGTTTAACTAAAAACAATCGCACATTGTATCATATGTT
>NW_013667568.1:123341-127432 GCF_000517525.1 Limulus polyphemus
ATCGCCAACTCTTGGCCTACTCTTTTACCAAAGAATAGTGGGATTGACCGCACATTATAACGCCCCCACGGTCGAAAGGGCGAGCATGTTTGGTGGGACGGGGATTCGAACCCGCGACCCTCAGATTGCGAGTAAAGAGTCCTAACCACCTGGCCAAGGCTGTATAAATACCAACATCTTAAGAAAATAAAGTCACTCAGCTGCGAGACTGAAGCCGTATCATAGAATCTTAACGGCTACGTATTGATAGAATAATATTGAAGCTATACTTCTCTAAGAAATGCAGAATCATTCCAAATATTACACAACACACATTATAAAAGAACATTATATTTTGTGTTTTGCTATAACGGATAATGCACATCGTTAGGAAAATATTACAAAGAAACCTGTAGTGTTTTAACACAAATATTTAATTCATAGCCAAGTAGTATTAAGCTAATAATCGAAATATTTTAAAATTGACCACACGAATATTAATTTAACTATCTAGTTTTGTTGCATGACTTTTCTACACATTAAATGAGCAAGGAAACAACACACAAATGAAACTACGTCTGTCTCACTTCTTCTGGTGATGGATTAACAACACATCTTCAAAACCTGTTTGTTGAAATATAAATATTGCGTTAGATGAACTAGCAGCGGGAACAGAAAAGGATTGTGTCTAAATATAATACACTTATTATTATAAAACATGAAATGATTTTTTTCACACTAATGTACACATAAAACATGAAATGATTTTTTTCACACTAATGTACACATAAAACACTCAACAGATCTCCACGGACCGTGACCTAATCCATTTATCTGGTTTATTGCGGATTAACTACTGGACTATAAGAATATTTAGTCTGTGATTTTTTTAGCTTCCTCAATACATTATTTATTCCACTCAAATACTAATGAACAAGTTTTCTGAACGTTGGATTGTTGTGGAAATGTGTTACTGTATCATGTAATATTCAGAGAAATTATTAAAAAGCATTACATTATATATATTAAAGATTGTCTGAACTAGAAACATGATTCTTTTACTTGATGTAAACTTCCATAGCTGATCGGTGACGGTATCATAAGTTTGTTTTCTCATTTGTATTCTTGTGTTGACGATAAAGGGTGATAATGTCGAGCCCATTATAAGGGCAGCTGCTACGGGCGCACCCTGAAGATTTAGTATCATAATACACGTGGTTTGGTATGTACACCACACCAAGAATAAAAAACAAAAATACTTCTCTAAAAAAAGAAGTAGTAGATAATAAATACAAGAAAACAAGCGGAAGATTCACACTGTTGTCGTCTGGTTTCAGATATGTCAAATTAGCGTGTTTTTTTTTCATTTGAAGCGCTTTCCAGATTATTGAAGTCTTGGACAATAGAAAGAAAGTCGCAGTATTGGAAGTAATATCGAAAAATAGCTAAATTATTATATGGAGTATTTTGCGCATGCTCTTTAATTCTTGAATTCAAACAACGAATTGTAGAGCCCACGTAGCCACGGTTACACCTTGGATATGTAGATTTATCGATGACGTAAGTGCGTTGCGTTTAAGGAACACTCTTTAAATTTAAAGTAATTATTTAAATGAAATATAGGCTTAGAAACAATTATAAGTTGAACTACAGGATAAATCTTACAATTCAACATGTCTAGGCGTAGAACATCTGTTAGTTTTAGAATTATACACAATTTCTAAATACTTCTTAATAGCATTATCAATCAAATAACAAAGTAAAATATATAATTTTTTTTATGAAACCCAGAAGAAGAGCTAACTATATTATAAAACGTGAATTAAGTTATTTTTAAAATCTAGAGGGAAAAAAATGATCAACATGAAAATATAAACCAGTTAGTTTTGATTTATGGTAATATTAGTTTCAAACAATTTCCCTAAAATAACGATTTTAGTATCCAAAAATGGTAAAGCTGATATAATAATGGCTACAAAGGCTCAACAATTGTGTTGGTTTTTGATAAATAAATCTAGAAAGGAAGATAAAGAAAAATGTTCTTGTTTTCTGAACTCTGTGCACCATGGGGAGTCAAACCCCGGATTTTAGTATGGAAAGTTCGTAAATTTACCGCTGACCTGCGAGTTACTGAAAAAAAAGGAATACAGAAGAATCAAGAGTTTACAGTTACGAAAAGTAAAACCAGTAACTGAAATAAAACAAAACAATCAAATATTTTTATATTGTAATGAAGAAACACAGGGGGCGTTAATAATATTAACCACGATTCATATAAACTATCTTTTGGGGTTTGATTGAATGAAGAATTCGTTTTTTTAGCAACAGTACATTAAAGATATTCATAACTTGAAAGCTATTTTAATGTACAACACTAAATCTTACCTTGAGTTTTTTTTTGTTTTGTTTTAAACTTTCGTCTCTGAAACAGATTAGATTTTAGATATATATACTAATTTTTCGAAGAAAGTGTGTGTGTATCTTGTGAAAATATCGTGTTTTTTCTCTCACTGTATTCGGGTTAAAAGATTTTCTGTAAAAGAACAAAAACACATGAAAATAGGCATCATAAATGTTTTCATATTTGTTTGTTTGTTTTTGAATTTCGCGAGGGCTATCTGCGCTAGCCGTCCTTAATTTAGCAGTAACAGACTAGAGGGAAGGCAGCTAGTCATCACCACCTACCTCCAACTCTTGGGCTACTCTTTTACCAACGAATAGTGGGATTGATAGTCACATTATAACGTCCCACGGCTGATAAGGCGAGCATGTTTGGCGTTACTGTTTTCATATATTTTATAGTAAATACACACATATTTCCAAAACTTAAATTTTTTTATCAATCAATACACTACTGAAAATGAAGGCCAAATGTATCTATAAGACAAAAATACCGTTGAACACAGAGTAATAAAAAATATTGTAGATATAAAGATTGTACGTGTATTTAATGAATAAGTTATTGCTCGTAAAACAGTCCACTTAAATTTTGAAAATATTAAGAATAGAAACTGTATGAACATTGTGGCTCTAACTGAACCAGACGAAGTGGTCCTATTAGCCACAATGATATGAACATTGTGGCTCTAACTGAACCAGACGAAGTGGCCCATTAGCCACAATGATATGAACATTGTGGCTCTAACTGAACCAGACGAAGTGGCCCTATTAGCCACAATGATATGAACATTGTGGCTCTAACTGAACCAGATGAAATGGCCCTATTAGCCACAATGATAAAGCTACTAACTGTGGGCTGTACATTAACAATCTGAGAGTGTTGGTGAAATGTTACTTAGAAGGCTATATGATGATACGCTAATTTTATTATTATCATTTGTTCTTTCCAGATTTTACAAAGATATTGATATTCTAGCTATGCCTATTAAATATACTGCATAGTCTGTAACGGACATGTCAAGCGTTCTAGCGATGTGGATAAAATGAGTAATAATTTGTTATTGTGACTGTCGTGTCAAGCGTGTAACAATGAGGGTAAAATGCGTAGTAAGAAGTTATTTGACTGTATAAATTATTACTGTCATGACAAGTGTTCACGCCCTAACAGTGAGAGTGTAAATAGTAAAGCACAATATCACAGCCGTAATAGTCCAAGTTAGTGTTCATATCACAGTAATTAGAATGTAAGGAAGAACTAAGTGTTTATTATAACTATCAAGTAAAAAGAAGAACTAATTGTTTGTTATAACTATCAAGTAAAAAGAAGAACTAATTGTTTGTTATAACTATCAAGTAAAAAGAAGAACTAATTGTTTATTATAACTATCAAGTAAAAATAAGAACTAATTGTTTGTTATAACTATCAAGTAAAAAGAAGAACTAATTGTTTATTATAACTATCAAGTAAAAATAAGAACTAATTGTTTGTTACAACTATCAAGTAAAAAGAAGAACTAATTGTTTGTTATAACTATCAAGTAAAAAGAAGAACTAATTGTTTATTATAACTATCAAGTAAAAATAAGAACTAATTGTTTGTTATAACTATCAAGTAAAAAGTAAGAACTAAATTGTTTATTATAACTATCAGTAAAAAGTAAAGAACTAAGTGTTTAGTTTATAATTAATTCAAGTAAAAGTAAAGAAACTAA
>NW_013667568.1:127453-130527 GCF_000517525.1 Limulus polyphemus
TGTTATAACTATCAGTAAAAAGAAGAACTAAGTGTTTATTATAACTATCAAGTAAAAATAAGAACTAATTGTTTATTATAACTATCAGTAAAAAGAAGAACTAAGTGTTTATTATAACTATCAAGTAAAAAGAAGAACAAATTGTTTATTATAACTATCAAGTAAAAAGAAGAACTAAGTGTTTATTATAATTATCAAGTAAAAAGAAGAACTAAGTGTTTATTATAACTATCAAGTAAAAAGAAGAACTAAGTGTTTGTCATAACTATCAAGTAAAAAGAAGAACTAAGTGTTTATTATAACTATCAAGTAAAAAGAAGAACAAATTGTTTATTATAACTATCAAGTAAAAAGAAGAACTAAGGGTTTATTATAACTATCAAGTAAAAATAAGAACTAAGTGTTTATTATAACTATCAAGTAAAAAGAAGAACTAAGTGTTTATTATAATTATCAAGTAAAAAGAAGAACTAAGTGTTTGTTATAACTATCAAGAACATTATGAAGACTGTAAAATAAGTTGTCATTATTGACTGTCAACTAGCTTGCAGGGTCCTTAAGTGCTCATGCAAACATCATTTGTGTCATAATACATAAGGAACAGTAACTTGCAAGTTCTTATTCTGAGTGTCAAGTGCATTGTGTGAGCTGTATTTACACGCCAAGCGTGTTTTTAAACCTAGAAATAGGTAATAATATTTTATGGTAGGTTTAAAATATATATATATGCATTACTTTAACAGTCGTCTCAAGTAAGTGGAATTACTTGTTGTGCTTAGGTTGATTTCTAACAAATAATTCCTTGGTTTAATTTGTTACAGAAGTAATTTATCTGGAATGACTGGAGGCCACAGCTATCGCAAAAAAAATTTAGTTTTTTCGTGCTGATTAGCCACTTTATTAGAATTCCTTACCTAATATCGGATTGGAACATCTTTCGCCTCAATAATTATCTGGATTCAAGACGGCATACACTCCGTAAGATGCTGGAAAACATTTTCTTCAGTCGTAGCCAATCTGTCGAGAATTATGCAGAATTGACAGGGGATTAGGGTGGCAAAGCTGTTCACATGAATTAAAATTCGATGTTTGTGCTGAATAAGGAAGACGACTGAAATTATTGTCAGGCTTTTCGATTTCGGACAGGACTTATCTGGTGAAAATGGGACACCGTTGTGTGGACATGATCGACAATAAGTACACTTATAAAGGAAATGAACACCTCCAACTTCTACCACGAAAACAATCCCCACACTATTATACCAGCTCCAACAAGTTGCGCTATTGGAACAACACAAGCAGGAGCAAGTGCTTCATGTGAACTATTCCTCATATGTTTTCTGTGTAGATAATGGTGAAACGCAATTCATCAGATCACGCCATATACTTCCAACCTACCACTACCCGTGGTTGGGAGCCAAGTACTCTGTTTCTCTGTTTATATCTACGATAAATGTTTTTGACTCGTTTTCGGCTGACGTAGTGTCTTTCTCGTGGTACAATAGGAGCTAGTATAATCCTATAATGTCTTATGAAGGAATCGATCAATTAGGACAAAGCACCTCTATCGTTTGTTTGCGCTCTACAAGCCTGTCCAATCGCCTATTTTCTCAGTCGTTTCGTTTTAGGCAATTGCATTTTCCCAAAAAGCAACTCATCTCATTTTGATGGCCACTGTTGATAGATACTACGAGATGTATTTGAACAGTCACAATCTTTCCTAGAGACAGAGTCATCTCCTTTTGGTGGAAACTTTTGTTTATGTCGCTAACGTGTGAAGATCACTTAAAGTCATTCCTCTTTGAAAGTCGGGGAAATAGTAACTCTTACCTGGTACGCTATATCACCAGTTTTTTTTTTGCGTATAGAAATAAATTAAATATTTTAGGAATTTATATAGAGAAGTCCTAATAAAGTGGACAGTGAATGTGCATTGTTCAGCCTGCAGTGTTTCTATGATAAAATTTAGGCCACATTAGGAGTAACATTATTATGTAAGTAACAAAAAAATTCCAGAGAGAAGGTTTAAAAGAGTCAGAATTTTTAAAGTGAATGAAAGAACGCAGTGTAAGATTTACCCATTTCATTTCAGTTTAAAAGCTGTGCATGATTTTATACAGCGTGTTTTAGATCCTTTGTTGATGTATATTTGAATAAATAAACTCCAATAATATTTGAAATGTTTCAGTAGTACATTTCGTAAAGTGTGCTATTTGCAAGAAACAACTTAGCAATATGTGTTTTCTACAGCTATAGATATGTTGTTTAGACTTAGCTGTATAACAACACACCTGATAGTAATAGAAACGACAATAATTTCTACTAGATGCAATGATGTATTTTTGCTTCAGTAAACACAGCGGATTTCCTCTCAAATGGCTTAGCACTCTGCTAAAAAAACTTCTATATTCACTACAACTGGGGGAAAAGAATGACAGGACACGGGCTAGCAAGTAAGTTCATGTACATATTTATGAATGCGTGGGCGGAGGAAGAATGACTTCCGTTCAGATTTACGCAATTTCCGGTATTTCAAGTAATCTATTATGATCTGTGTATATTATAGATACATCAAATCAACAACAAATATATGTTACATTTTGCAATTTGATTCGTCTGATCCTCAAATTCTATTATTGTTTTATAAGGAGCTGGATTGGTTATGACTTACACTCCATTGTTTGCTAACTTTAGTGCAAATTAAAAAGTTTTCTCATAATCTGTTGCCTGTCTAATAAGACAACTATGTGTTGTCTGCTAAGGTAGTGGAAAAGTTCATTCTTCACCTCACATTTTTTAAAATATGTGTTATCTGCTAAGGTAGTGGAAAAGTTCATTCTTTACCTCACATTTTTTAAAATATGTGTTATCTGCTAAGGTAGTGGAAAAGTTCATTCTTCACCTCACGTTTTTTAAAATATGTGTTATCTGCTAAGGTAGTGGAAAAGTTCATTCTTTACCTCACATTTTTTAAAATATGTGTTGTCTGCTAAGGTAGTGGAAAAGTTCATTCTTTACCTCACATTTTTTAAAATATGTGTTGTCTGCTAAGGTAGTGGAAAAGTTCATTCTTT
>NW_013667568.1:131335-135952 GCF_000517525.1 Limulus polyphemus
AAAACATGTGTTGTCTGCTAAGGTAGTGGAAAAGTTCATTCTTCACCTCACATTTTTTTTAAAATATGTGTTTTCTGCTAAGGTAGTGGAAAAGTTCATTCTTTACCACACATTTAAAAAAAATATGTGTTGTCTGCTAAGGTAGTGGAAAAGTTCATTCTTCACCTCACATTTTTTTTTAAATATGTGTTGTCTGCTAAGGTAGTGGAAAAGTTCATTCTTCACCTCACATTTTTAAAAAATATGCTCCGCTTAAACTTCTAGGGTTATTAAACTTCTATTCTTTTTTTTTTTTTGTGGGTTGTGGTCTTTGTTGAATAATAATATATTTACCTTCTAAGACTTTGTTAATGAAAATTGTAATATTAAATTTACCGTGGAAACTCTATTTGTTTGTTGAAAATTCATGGGTAGTACAAGTTTATAAAAAGCGTATTCTGTAAAAAAAGAAGCTTATTAGGATATACAATGTAAAAGAAACTGTGACAAAACTAAAAACGATTAAAAATATTTTCTGTCTTACTTCGAATCGAAATATTCTAAAAGTTCATTGAATCGTTTGTATAAGAATATTAAATTAATGAAAATAAAATTAATAATCCAAAATATACTTTAAAGTGATTGCATACGATATAATAACACGCAGCCAGGTAGTCATACATTTTAAGAAAATGTATCACCACAAAGCCAACTAGATCACCAGAGCGTTAGGGTTGAGTAAATATCGCGTTTACAAGGAAGCGCCCTCTAACCTTCGTAATCAACAACTCAGCAGGCGCATTTTTTGTATGCCGTGTTGAAGGCGTGCTGTGACTCTGGCGCTTGTAACAATTACAGATTTTGATAGTGTTAATTTTTATTCAAAATTTTGCTGATTAAGAAAAATTCAAATTAGTTAAGAATATCATAGCAAATAAATATTTTGATGACACCTATAAAAACTTGGAATAAAAACAAACGACATAAAATTAGCTTTAATTTAAAAAGTAGAAAATCACTGCTAAACTTGTTATACAGTTAAATTAAAACATACAGAAAATATTTAGTTTGTTTGAAATATATAAATCGTTTTTGAATTTTAACATCCAAAGTTTATCGTTTGTCATTCCCAACAAACGACACAAGAGAATGACTATGTTGTTTTTCTAAACTAACACGTAAAGGAAATCTATAACATATTCATGTAATTATTAACATGCAGGGTATAAAAGCACTCCATAGGAGACGAGAAAAATCTTTATTGTATATATATTTCCTTATATTCAAAACAAATAAAATTGTACCAGATGTAGAAACTATAAAATGTACATTTTAAAGAGTAGGGTTTGTTTGTTTTTGAATTTCGCGCAAAGCTACACGAGGGCTATCTGCGCTAGCCGTCCCTAATTTAGCAGTGTAAGACTAGAGGGAAGGCAGCTAGTCATCAACACCCACCGCCAACTCTTGGGCTACTCTTTTACCAAGGAATAGTGGGATTAACCGACACATTATAACGCCCCCATGGCTGAAAGGGTGAGCATATTTGGTGGGACGGGGATTCGAACCCGCGACCCTCAGATTGCGAGTAAAGCGCCCTAACCACCTGGACATGCCGGTTCTTTGGATATTAAAGGACTCTTGTTTTTGGATGATTGTGATGCTTAAGGTTTAACCAATCTCCTGTTTTCACGCTGTTATTTTAATAATTTAAGTTAGGGAAGTAATACAGATAGTTTAGTTACTTTTGGGTAAGAAAAAGTAGGAAATAAATAAATAAGAGATTTAGAATTCCGACCGAAATATCGGGATTTGAGCACTATGATACCGAAATCCTAGGATTCAGGAAAAGCTTTCGGGATTGCAACCCCTTATATAAACATCGAAAAAGTTATATACAAAATAGCGTATTTTTGGTAATGTTCATATTTGTGGCATTATTTTTTTCGTACGACTTGTTTTAAAAATACACGTTGAATTATTAGTATAATCACATAACTCTAGATTTATAAATATTTATTTTTTCTAATACATATTTTTTATACCACTGATGAAGATTTTAGAGGCTAAAGTTTGGCTTAATGACACGAATTTTCATTTGTAATTAGCTTAATGTAATTATAAAAATCAGTAATTTTTGCACGTGTCAACTGTTAACTGTTTGTTTGTAAATGCGATTGGTAAACCTAGTAGTTTTAATCAATGATCGATGGCTATATACTATATTAGAATAAGCATATAATTTTCACTAACAATTTTACAGTTTGTTTGTTTGGTGAGTTACGCGCAAAGTTACTCGAGGGCTATCTGTGCTAACAGTCTCTAATTTTAAAGGGATAGACTAGAGAGAGAGAGAGAGAGAGCAACTAATCAACTCCCCCGCCAACTCTTGGAATACTCTTATCATACCAAATAGCGGAATTTGACTGTCACTTTTATCACGGACTTACGGCTTGGAGCGCGATTTTGTTTTAGCGGAAGCGAAACGCGAACAACAGAGCCTCCAGATCTATAGTCCCGCACGCGGACCTTTAGGAAGCGTTGGGTCCCACTTTTACGGAAAAGAACTATTGCTCATATTTAATTTAATTTGTAACTAAAACAAATACTGATGACTGTAATTATTCTGTATAGTAATTTCTCTTTTAAAAATAGTTTTCGTTCACAAATTTGAGCTTAGTGGGACTTCACTAAACATGGCGATAATTACAACATACTTTGTATATAAAATGCTGTTAGTCGACATCATAAAACCAAGTTCTTCTCTGAACAAAAATATTTTATTAAAATTCTGCCTCGTAACAGATACCAAGTTTTGTTGTGTGTTTTTTTGTGTTACAAAGTATAATTGTTTTTTTTTATAAATTTTAACTCGTGCCTTTATAATGATGATGTGTAATCATTATACTTTAGCTTTCTTGAGAATCGCAGTGAACAGGAACTGTTTACGTCTGACATATCATTTGTGATAAGGAACTTCTTGAGCTTAAACTGTTTTCCTTGAGAATTGGTTGAATAGTTAGATTTTGGGAACAGCGTAATTTGAAATGTAATCGACTTTAAAATTGTTTTAGGTAATACTTTGTTTTTACTATTTAGTAATAAATTATTTGTAGTTATAGAGGTTTAGCTTTATAAATGTAGAACTATTGCAGCCTGTTGAGAAAACAGACATACAGATGGAGATATATAGTTGGCTTCAATGTCCTCTATGAACCTTTTGGACATACAAGTTCCAAGGACATATTTTAGCAGAAACCTTGTCTTTCATACGGAATACATCATCAGAAGTACATTTGTTCATAGTTTTTTGTTTTTGTATTCACACCTACGCTGGTTGATTTATCAAAGCGGTAGAATAAATATTACCAGGTGCGCAAATTCAACTTCTGTTTCCATGGGGTAACACTAATGTATCTTGCATTTTCATCCTGAACATACAGCTGTTTTTGTTTTCGTTTCATAATTAAAAGGGTGCAAAGTTCAGGTTTTTGACTGGTATGAAGCCCCACACTCACCAACTTGAATATTTTCATTTCACGTACATTCATACTAGACATCTTGTAGCAATACACTGTGAATGCGGACCTTGCTTTTTCAATATGCAACAACCAAATTCAATACTAGACACATGGCCTGACTAGATGTAAATAGTACGTTACCTGATAATATGCTATATAAAACAATTCCTACAAATTGGTATATTGAGATACAATTATATCAGCTTTAAGACTCTCAGTCGAAGGTCCTCATTTAAGTCTACCTCTGTCTTATAATAGAAACAAAAAAACATCAACAATTCGACGGCTTGTACCGAAATTTGTTTTTCATGATGCTATAAATATTAATAACATCTTGAAATTAACATCTGAATAGAGGATACGGAATTAAAAAGCGAAAATGTCAGATGATTAAGAAACAACAAATTTAGTAAAACCTTTACTGTTATTATAGGATAAAGAAACTTCATGTGTGTATATCATCGAAATATCTCACTTTGGCCCGGCATGGTCAGGTGGTTAGGGCGCTCGACTCGCAATCTGCGGGTCGCGGGTTCGAATCCCCGTCACACCAAACATGCTCGCCCTTTTAGCCGTGGGGGCGTTATAATGTGACGGTCAATCGCACTATTCGTTGGTAAAAGAGTAGCCCAAGACTTGGCGGTGGGTGGTGATGACTAGCTACCTTCCCTTACACTGCTAAATTAGGGCCGGCTAGCGCAGATAGCCCTCGTGTAGCTTTGCGCGAAATTCAAAAACAAACAAATAGACACGATAATCTATAAATTTAAACTCACGATGAGGTGTGCTTTCTATTAAATCATAAAAGGCCCCCCAGTGGCACAGCGGTATGTCTGCGGACTTACAACGCTAAAAACCGGGTTTCGATACCCGTTGTGGGCAGAGCAAAGATAGCCCTTGTGTAGCTTTGTGCATAATTAAAAAGAAAAAAGAAAAAATCTCACTTTACTGAGCTAATATTCGCTAAAATAACTCTAAGTTCAAAAGAACTAGCTGTCAAAAGTTCACTTGAAACTTGTATGACTGAATTATAGTATTTTGGCACTTGTGTATAACGTTAAAATCATAAATAATATTCAACGTTAAACTGGTACACAATTAAAAACATTTTATTTAGGCC
>NW_013667568.1:136952-150745 GCF_000517525.1 Limulus polyphemus
TTAGGATGCTACAGTAGAATTAAACCATTAATAGAAATAAAATGCTATAAGTTGATGCAAAACACTCAGAGGGACGAAAAAGAAAACTGTTTAAAGTTTGATTGCTAATAAAGTAGTAAAAAATATTTCTCAATCTCTTCTCTTCAAACCGTGTTCTTATAAATTCCTAAAAAACTAATCTTGATATTTTAGGCTATCAAACTAGTTTTTGCTAAACCCAAACAAGCAAACTGTATGTGAACTGCGGAAACTCAAACACGAGTAAACTACTTTCATAAATATAGATAATCAAGAATCAGACCTTTGTTCTCGAAATATCCTAAATACAGGGCATCGAATACAAAATAGACACTTGGATAACAACTTTGTCGAGTTTTTGTTAAGTATATGTTGCTTTGTAAGACTAAACCATGACAAGTGATTTCACACAAAAATGTGTTCTTTATATTGATTTTGTAAGACTAAATCATGATAAGTGATTTCACACAAAAATGTGTTTTTAATATGGATTTTCTGTAAGCTGAAGACGAAAAAATATTTTATATTGCTTTTGATAAAAGTGACCAAAGAGAAAAACTATACATTATCGAAAATGAAGTTCTGGTCACTGCATGTATTTCGCCGACTACCAATTTTCGCGCACTAATAAATATTTCGCGTGATGAGACTTGTTGTTTTGATTTCATTCAGTTTATAATTCAAGGGGTGTTTGAGCGCATATTTGTATTGATGAATCGAGGCTCTTTGATGGTTCAATAGTAAGCTTCAGGGCTCATAATATAAAATTTGGGGTTAGATTCTTGGCGTGGGCACAGCGCAGGTAACCCATAGTGCAGCTCTGCTTTTAAAACAAAAACAAATATATTTCGAGTCGTGATGTTTGCTCTCTCTAACAACATACATTAAATACAATTTTGCCTTCTATAAGAAAGTTTGAATTGAATAATCGTTTTATTCTATCTTATAATTGATTTTTAAAAATTTTATTTAAGGGACACTGGTCACCAAAACATCATTTGTGTTTTTGTTTTTAATTTCAATATCTATATATCAAACGAAATGATTCTACACCGTATGAAAAACATCAAGGAGCCTAATAAACTTCTACTAAGTAAACACGGATGGTTTCATTTTCGTTCGTATGGATATTTCTAGTTTGAAAACGAGGCTCACATGCTGTGTCGTCACAGTTGTAGTAGCTGTTCAATCTAATACAGTTGACAGATTGGAAAGCGTCGGTGTTAGGTACAATAACTAGATTAAAAAATTATTTACGAGTAATATTTTTTTTACGTCTTCACAATCCCTTATTGCGTTGTGTCAGGGTGCAACAGTAATTCTAGATATGAAAATAATAATAATAATAAAACTAGTGGAAACGTGTACCAGTAGAATGCTTTCATCTTCAGCTTGGAAACTTTTACTTTTCTAACAGGATGGTTGGCCTTTAGAACAGGTTGTCTTCAGATGTGGTAGATGCAGTAAATTTAACAGTGTTTAAGGAAAGGCATGATAAATATTTAACTGATAACATCTGGCTTTGAGTTGTTTTTAAAGTTTAGTTTAGTAAATGGGATATCCTCGTTAGACCAACAGACCCCTTGTTGTCCTTAAATGTTATTTTTGTTTTAGCAATTTAAGTAAAATTAGTCATATGACATTTTATTTGATACTTTAAACACTAATGAGAATGATTAACTATCTGCTGTTCTTGAATATAAAACTCACAGTACTGAATAACTTTTTTAACCTGTTTTCTCTAATTTTGAACTTTATGAATTATGGACAATGAGTGATGCTACTCGTATAGCACGAGGTGGTAAGAAAAATTGTTTGCAGGGTAGGATAGTAGGAAAGCACATGATTAAACCCATTCCAATCGCCCGTTAGCTTAATGTTTGTTTGTTATGGATTTCGCGCAAAGCTACACTAGGGCTATCTGAGTTTGCCGTCCCTAATTTAGCAGTGTAAGACTAAAGGGAAGGCAGCTAGTGATCACCACCCACCGCCAACTATTGAGCTACTCTTTTACCAAAGAATAGTGGGATTGACCATCACATTATAACGATCCCACGGCTGAAAGAGCGAGCATGTTTGGTGGGACGGGGATTTGAACCCGCGACCCACAGATTGCGAGTCGAGTGCCCTAACCACAACTGTGAAATCATAGAGGTGATTCAGGCACTGCCTCATTAATAGGTGGAAATTTCTGCCAATTTACGTAAAATGGAATAAAAGTTCCCCAAATAAAGCCTTATTCTAAGCGCCCCGTAGAAACAATGGACGTACTAGTAATAGTAATCCTATTATGGCGTCGAATTAACAGAAAACCATGATATTATATTCTTGTGAATGGCGTCATTATATATAACCATTAGATGATTTCATTGGCGCAATAATATCAACAATATACTTTTATGAATTTGTATTTTTTATTTGCAAAATATCCATGAAACAATATATAATTCGTAAATTTTACATTTATATATGTATATTTATTCAAGTTAAAACTGTTTTACAAGACAGTTCGTTCATATATAAATCCTCCTTTATGTCTGTAAGTCATTTACTTTATCTTATTGGCCAAACCCGCTTTTTTCACTCCCTTATTTTATTCACAAAACAAATATCTGTGGCACAAAAAAATACACATTGAAAAAAAATAGTAATTTAATAATTAATACGTCATTCTCTGACACGGAAAAGATGTAAAACTCTGTAGGATTAGGGGAAGCATAAGAAAAGAAGGGCCCAAAACAAAATTACGATTTTTTTTATTCACTTGATAATATAATAGCAATTTATGTGTTCCATTCTATGTATGTTCAATATCATATTATTTTTTTAATCATATATATTTAATAATTTTGTATTTGTATTAGGCCTCTTATAATGGCGAAGTGTATACAATATATATTTCTGGTTTGCTGACCCAAGCTGTGCTGATAAGCTTTAAATAGGCGAAATTGCAGTTCACAGTCACCAAGTGTATTAGGCCTCTATAACAGTCTACTTCACAGATTCTGTTTTCAATTTCTCTTCTGGTGAAAAAAAGAAAAGAAATCCTTAATATATATATATGTATATATATATATATGTATACAACCATTAAACAGTTGGTCCGCTGTATAATATCGAACTCGCATTCCTAAATTAATTTAAGTTAACATATGGTCAAGTAAAACGGACGCAAAACCCCATAGAAATTTTGTATTTCATTCCAGACCCTTAACTGCTCTTTCTTTAGACAGTTATTTTGGCTGCTTTATTATTCCTACAGATTCGTAATGAAGTCAGGTCCTACTCCAAATGTTATCGTAATGATAATTTTATTTATTGTTATTTGTGAATCTGCACAGCTGAAATCCTGAAAAATAAAAACAGACATGTAAAGATAGAATGCATGCTGTCATATTGATACTTTTGTTTGCATTAATACAAATAAATGGTAGATGGTTGGGACGGAAGAAGATGAAATAATTAATTGAGATGAAATATTAATGTCATGCTTTTGATAAAATTACTGAAATGGGATTCAGTAAATCGATAAGACAGATTGTGTGCTAATAACTCCCCTGGAATAAGAAACTACTATCTGAAATCGTACTCTGTTTATACAGAAAAATTCGAGTTCATATCTTCATAACCTAATCGGATTTTCAAAATTAATATATAAGTCACGAACGCTGAAACGTACAAGGGTAGTTAAAGAACATGAATAGAATATTATTAATACGGACCTTCTTGATAGCAACCTGTGAACGTAAGATTATCATGAAGTAGTCAATAGTAGGAACGATAATAGTGAGGATACGACACTAGGTCAAAGTTCAACTGTATAAATGTAAAAGTGGTGCGTGAAACTAATAAAAAGGTCAAAAATGCTGTTTGAAAAATAAGATCCCAAAATTAAAAATGTTTAACTATATTTCATGAATATTTTACAATACCTACAAATGTCTGAAATGAATTTACATCATATTAAATAAAATTTCATGAATCAATCTCTATTCATTTTTCCAATAAGTTGTTATCTTCTGATACACTTATCGTATTAGTTATGAGAAATTGTGAAATAATATTATATCATAATTAAAACAAAACTTTTTTTTTTTGCATCTGATGAAATATGTTTATCTGAACTAAGAATTTGTGAAATAAGGTTGAATTAAACAATATTCGCTAATTCTTCTGAAAAATGAGTGGTTTCAATAAAAAATAATAAGTAATATATAATGTTAAAATAACTAAAAAATATAGTGTTAAAAAAGCCTTACTCTAATTCTGAGTAGTTAACGCGTATTCATATGAAATAGATATCCCATATGATCAGTTATATATGAAAAATGCTTCGATGTATGTTTAAATATAGAAATATCTTGCACAGTTAGTACATAGACTTGACTGTTTAGAGTTCTCTTCCAACGACTATCATAACAGTTTCTATCAAAGCACATCTTAAGTGTCCTGAGTTGCCTAAAGGTCTTGTCAACTTTTACTAACGTTTGGGATAGCACGAAAAGTCACGACATTAGCGGGTGATCCATGCACTAACTACAACCAATAAAGAGATAAATTGTCTTATCAATTGGATCGTACCCTGCTGTTTTACGTCCTAGTAGCTGTAGATAAATAGCTTAGATTAGTAGTGTAAAGAGATTTAACTGTACAGTGTTTAGTCTAAACTGTGAGAACATTGCCTGTGGAATACAACACCTATAGATTAATGAGTAAAGCCACTGGGCTGTTAAAGACTAATCTTAACGATGGTGAAATGTTAGTAATCAAATACATTGTAAAATATTTCTCTTTGCGAATATAGTTGCGAAGTATCAGACAGTAATATCGAGAAACATTTAAATGTTTTTATTTCTGGACTCTAAACCAAAGAGTCATGAACTTGTTCATTTTGAAGAAATAAATATTAAACAAATATAGTGAGAGATATTTAATTACGAATCAGTAACTTGAAAGGTTACAGTATTCTTGTAGAGAGCTCTATTGATATTAGGACAATTTATTTAACGAAGTTTTGTTTTGGCTTTGTAGGGTTAAAATTGGGTTTTAAAGATCTTATATTTCTTGCATCTTTATTAGTTGAAATTATTATTATTTTTTTATAAATATTGTAACTATCGTGATATGTCAGAATAAGAATATTCGGGACCTTACATTACCATAAAAATCACACAATATCAAATTATAGGTGCTTTTGAAAAAAGGACCTGAGCTCTCAGCGTCATATCTTATAGAATAAACATTGAAAATTAACCATTTTTTCATCTAGTATCTCTCTTTGCACAACAGCTACTTATATATGTACTGTTCTTAGTAGTTTTGTTGTTTCCACTCATAAAGATAATTAATACGGTAAGAATTGTATAATATGTGTCCTCTCTGTCATAATGTAATGCATGGAGATAGTTTTATCCTTATGGCATAACTATTTATAAATAGTAAAAAAATATTTTAATTGCAAAAATCTACAGTTACAAAAATTAAAGTATTTTCTAATATTTATAAAATGCGATAGATATATTGATTAGTTAATTTGTGTCAGGATTTTTACTTCTCCTGTGATTTTTTAAACATTTATTGGGGTATGTATATGTGTGGGAATAGCTTACATAATAACCTACAACCTTAAGCTTTCTTTGTTTTTTTCGAGTACTTATTTCCGTCTTGAAGTAATTGCCTATAAACATATTGTAACTAATGTGGCGCCCTCTGTTGTTTTTTCTAGCGCTATATCATATTTAAGTAGGATTATAAAGTATTTACTATGGTCAAAAATTGAGCATTAGAAACATAACTCTTAAACCTTTCGATAACGAAAATACGCATAAAGTTTGTGTTTTATTACAATTTGTAATGATTGGGGTTTTAAATATTTTTCACAGCACTTAAGCATTTGCTTCTGAGGATTGCAATTCAGGATTCAAGCTTTTGAAGGTGTATAATTCTTTTAGTTATACTATAGAGATAAATTTTAATGCTTGAAATTTTAACTGATAGGCTAAAGAAGTTTAATTACTTCATTTAAAACAAAATCCATAAGATATGGATTGTTCTGTACATTGTTTATTCAAGTTTGAATAAAGAAATTCATACAAAAAATAGTGACGGTTGCCTGTTGGGATTTTCCTTTAATAAACAATTTGCTTAAAGAAACAGTTTTATGAAATAACTCTTTTTACAGAAAGTTATTATGATCTAAATCCAAGTTAGTTAGAATATTTCAATTTAAGTGTACAGCTATTCAGTTGTGTGCATTTATTCTAGTGAATTAGATTGTATATATTCCTCATTAACAATTTTATTTCTTCATTGTTCTAAGCCAGAATCCAAAGAAATCGTCTTATCAACCCTCTTAATTCGAACCGAAGTAAAACCACTCTATACCTTAAGAACATGTGGGCAGATATCCTAATTAATGTGGTATTCTCAGGTCTACTGATTGACTTCTCAGGAAGTATCCGCAACTAATTAAACGTTCGATCAGAAAGTGTATTACACAGTAAATCTGAATTCTGTCTTTGACTGTGATTGGAGTAAAACAGAAATGCTGGACACAATGTGGACAAAGTGAAAATCAATCTTTATTCACAAAAAAATGCAAGACCACTATCTTTCGTCCAATGCACTGGTTAAGATTGTTAAAAAGATGAGACGATAATGATATTGCATTATATAATGACTCCCTCTCAGTGCGCATGCGCTGCGCACGCCACTAATGGTAGTTGTAATAGAAAAAGGCCCTTATATCTTCAATATATCAGTTGACGTGCCAGTGGGAAAGATCGCTGTCCATCTTTACGTAGTGTATCGTACTTTACAGAAATCTTTTCCACGAGAAATCACATTTGACACTAAAGTGGGCTCAACCAGAATTTGAGGCTTTATATTTTTCGTTTGTGTAGGCTGCAATGTAAAACAAATTACAAAAAAAAAAAATACATGTAGCTGGGCTAATGAAAACTAATATTGTTCGTAACTAGTAAAAGTTTTGTTAGACATAGCAAATTAATCTGCTTTATATTACGAGATTAGTAAGAATTCTGGTAGATTTATATGTAAACATTAACTATAAACTAGTTATTTCTAATTTTTTCTTACCCTAATTGTAAATAAGATTTTAAAGAAATCCTATACATATAGGATCCTCTGTATGTAATGAAAGTTTATAACAAACTAAAAGCAAGACTGCTAATACTTTTTATTCAAGCATTAACTGTACTTAATGAGATGTTTATAGATCAAGCTGTACATTTCATAATAGTTAAGTTCTTAATTATGATTAAATTATGACGTAATCTGCTTACATAGACCAGAACTAAACATTATTCCAATAATGAATATCACTCATCTAATATACTGTTCTTACTTATGACGATTAGAATGCGTTGATTCTTCAGTTGTATATCCTTGTTGTTAACGATATTTTCGGCCATAATCCCAATAATATCTCAGGTGATGTGGCTAGCTTAAAATGTCTACGTTAGTCCTGAAACCTGAAATAATGCAAAATAATCCTCGTAATAAAATTATATAATGAAAAATATTAAATATATATATATATGTTTAATATATATATATATATATTGAATAACTTAACCAATATTGTTCATAAAACTATTACTAAAGAAAACAAAGAATATAACTTACTTACGAAGCACATAACACTTGTAGTTTACTTAATGCACTGTCAACGATTTAGTGTTATTTGAAGAGTTTGAACAGTATGATACCAGTGAATATAACATTTTACATAAGCCTTCACAACAACATCTTGTGACCAATGGAAGCCCGTCAAATGGTTCCAACAATGCAACTTCAGAGTAGTTTAACATCTGACGTAAATTACTTTAGTAAACATTCCTGTTTACTGTACATATAGTGTTAGATGGCAGGATGATGCAAAGAGTACTGTAAAAACAAAAACCAGACTAAAGTTTATATAAAAAAGAATAATAAAAACACATTAAATTAATACCAAAGTTGTACAATATATGGTAAAAAACATAATAGTATTATAAAAAATATTCAAGTTAAATGAATGACAAGAAAAATAATTTAATAAACATAATGAGAAATGTGTCTACCACAACAAATGTTTTACTTAAAAAGGGGCAAGTTACAGAACAATGGTTGTTTTTATTTAGTTATAGATTAATAAATATTCTTGGTTTAATAACAAATATAATAAATATGATACTGATAAATCAATTAGGTAATATTCGTTTGTTAAGTAATAAAACCTGAGGAATTTATAACCCGATCAAACCTTGTAAGCTTATAAATCCAAGAAATCAAATTTACCTAAAAAAATCACGTTATGTGTATTTTTAGTTGAACCAAAGCATATTTATCATAGTTATTTAAAAAAAAAATGCATCATACGTTTTAACACCAAATTTAAATCAATAAATTTAAATAAATAAAACGTATAAGATGTATTAAGAAATATTTGAGAAATTGAGCAAACAATGTGTATTTAAGGATTAATAAAATGAAATTAATTTCTAAAAAAACAATAAATAGCATACATTTATAATTCAGTCAAATCATATAATTTACAAAACAATCAAATCATATATAATTGTAGCTCAATCAAACTTTATGTAATTATGAATCATTGGAAATTAGATTTTCAGTTTGTGGTCAGTTCTTCAGCTTGAAAATAAGAAAGTAAAGCTAATATTTATCACCTGGTGTCTTGTTGTTTGACTATTTATTTATGATAACAAAGTAAGGCAACGGTTTAATACTTATTTCTTTCTCCCACATTAAATGTTGACACCAGTATGGTTTAGTAACAGCTACTCAGCATTCTGGTCGATATCCCCACTGCTGTCCACTTGGTGTGTAATCACTACAGGAAAAATCTGAAAAACGTCGATATCCATTTTACGTTGCAGGTATGACAGTAAGCACTCTGAAAACAAAATAATAAAAGTACAATCTTATATCAATAAAAGATTTATAATTATCTGTATCTTTAATTATAATCTATTAAAATTGCATCAGTTATCACTTACTCAGAGAACTGATCTGAAAACAACACATAACATACTTCATAACGGTATTAGGCAAAGTTTTCATCTAGTCAGATAATCTCATAGAAATGTTTTGAACCAGATTCTTCATTGATCTTTATATTGTGTCGTGATACTTAATGAACTGTTGGTTCGAAATTCTTTTACTAATGTACGTTAAATCTGTGTAAAATGTGATCTTACTGCAGATTTTAAACTTCAGAAATGCTTCTAGCTAAAATAAGGGGGCTTGTATTTTTTTTCTCATATTTTATTTATCGTGATTATATTTTGAATTTTTTTGAAAAAAAAATATATTTAAAGATTTTCAAATTAAGTGCTAAAGACGTTGTACATACATACGTTTTCTTCGAGAACTGGGGTGGATTTTATTGCAAATGACTCAGACATTTTAACTATTATCATATTTGAGACAGACAGTCTATGTTACAATACCAAAGAGATCGAATTTTTCAACACAAATAATATTTCAAAAAATTACACACAGTTCGCATACTCACGTAAAAAAACGAACACTCGCAATAACTGTTACACACTTTTCGTTATTTTTACTCGGAAGTTCTTATTAATAATTTGTATATCGAATTTTAAATTTCGTATAAGGAGTTATAAAATGAAAACAAATAGAGAGCAATATATTTTTACCCACACGTTTTAAGTGCTATAAATGCTACACCTAGTCCAAATTACAAGCTCAAAAACAACAGTTATATGTATTGACATTGTGCTGTTTCATATGTTTTTCTTGATAAGTGTTAATTACTAGTTCATGGACACTTGTTAAAGACATGCTGAATGCTGTTTCTCAGCTAATCACAATACTGTGTTCACTATACGTTTAGTATTTAATTGTTAACAAAAGGTTTAAAACTAATTGATGGCTATTCATCTAATCCCTGTACTGATTCTTATCTAATTATCGACAATATGTTAAAAACTAGTTCATAAAAACTTGTTAACGACATGAAAAATGTGGTTTCTCAGCTAATCATGGTTCTGTTTCACATGTAATTGTTGACAACATGTTAAAAACTAGCAGGCCTCCCGACAGAGGGTGCAAAGAGGGTAACTGTCCAGGGACCCGGGCGAATGAAACCTGGTTATGCCGTAAAGCACGTTTTTATGCTTATACTGTGAGCTAAAAACGGCTGCCGCTATGATTTTGTCTTGTTTATGAGCTCGTTGCCGTCCTAATTTAGGATCTTCCTTTTCAATAAGTTCTTTAAAATGTTATAAAAGAGAAAGAAAGGGGACCCGGCAAGGATGTTTGTCCCGGGGTCCGTGCTGGCTCTCGACGCTCCTGGAAACTAGTTCATAAACACTTTTTAACAGTGTGTGTTGAATAGTGCTTCTAAGCCAATCACTGTACTGTTTCATATCTAATTATTGACAGAATATTAAACACGAATCAACTGCCATTAGTCAATAAATAATTATTTTCAGCAAATCACTGCTTTATATTGACTGTACTGTTTCGGATCGAATTTTTTTATCAACATTTTAAACTTGAGTTCATGGATATTAAGTTAATTAATGAATTGGTTCATATCTAATTATTTACAAAACGATAAATACTAGTTCACAGACGCTTGTTAACGACATGTTGACTATTGGTTTTCAGCTAGTCACTGTACTGTACTCACTGTAGTATTTTACATCTAACTGTGACAAAATGTTAAACACTACTTCATGAACACGTTAAAGACATATTTCCAGCTAAGCATTGTTCACTTTCACGTTCAATCATTGACAAAGATTTAAACACTAGTTTATGGATACTTGTCCAAAATACCATTTCTCAGCTAATCACTCTACTGTTTCATATCTAATTGTTTACAAAATTTTAAACACAAACTCATCGTGACATTACCTATAGCTTCTCAGATAATCGTTGTTCTATATTGACTTAATTGTTTGAGATTAAAACGTTGATAAAATGTTAAACACCATTTCTTGGACAGTAAGTTAGTCAATGCACCGTTATATATCAAATATTTTACAAAGTATTAAACACTAGATCATAAACATTTGCAGACGAATTACCGGATAGGTATTCTGAGATGATTATGATATCAAATCTACGATACTATTTTTATCTAATTGTTGAAAATATTAAACGCTGCTTTATAGACACTTACCTGTTAACGACATAATGAATACGCTTTCTAAGCTAAGCATTGTACAGGTTCATATCTTATTGTTGACAAAATATTAAACGTTAGCTCATGAATACTTGTTCAAGATATTCTCAATACTGCTTTTAATCTAAACACTGTACAATATTTATTGTTCTTTTTATGTCTAACTGTTGACAAAACGTTAAACACTAATTCATGGATACTTGTTAAAGAAATACAGAATAATTGTTCTATTTTATATGCAATTGTCGACAAAATGTTAAACATGGGCAGTAAGTTTGTCTCTGCACTGTTTCATATCGAATATTTTACAAAATATTAAACATTAACCATGTTGCCAACAGTTGTACATATGTGAAACAGTACAATGAATAAAGTAATTAGCTGAAAAGTAAAGTTCATCGTGTCGTTAGTAAGTGACAATGAACAAAAGCGTAACATTTTGTGAACCAGGAAATATAAAACATATAACATATAAAATATAAATATAAGTTAATTCAGCATAAACTAACGTTTAACATTGTGTCAGCAATAAGACATAAAACAGCACAGTGCTTAGCTAAGAAATCATGTTCAAATGGAATTAATAATTGTTCATGAAATAGTGTTTAACATATTATCAACAATGAGATAAAAATATTACAGTAACTATAGTAAAGTGGTGAGCTGAAGAACTATCATGCATTGTGTTAACATTTCTTTAATAACCAAAACTACTTTACCGACACTTATTAACAACATGCTGAATTGTGTTTTTCATCTAAGCACTGTACAAATTCACTGTACGTTTCATATATAATTGTTGATATTATGTTAAACAGTAATTCATTGGTACTTGTTAACGACATGCTGAATTGTGTTTTCATCTACGCACTCTACAATATTCACTGTACGTTTCATATAATTGTTGATATTATGTTAACGAAATGACGAATTGCGTTTCTCAGCTATTTATGGTACTTTATTCACTGAACTATTATGTTAAATAGCAATTCATTGGCACTTATTAACGATATGTTGAATAGTGCTTCTCCTCTGATTACTGTATTATATTCACTGTACTGTCTCAAATCTAACTGTTAACGTAATGTTAAATAATAGTTCATAGACACTTGTTAACAACATGTTTAGTTGTATTTCTCAGATAATTGTTGTAACTTATTCACTTTACTGTTTCGTATCCAGTTCTTGAAAAGATACTAAACATTAGTTCATAGACACTTGTTAACAACATGTTTAGTTGTATTTCTCAGATAATTGTTGTAACTTTACTGTTTCGTATCCAGTTCTTGAAAAGATACTAAACATTAGTTCATAGACACTTGTTAACAACATGTTTAGTTGTATTTCTCAGATAATTGTTGTAACTTTTACTGTTTCATATCCAATTCTTGAAAAGATACTAAACATTAGTTCATAGGCACTTCTTCACCACTTGACAAATACGGTTTATTAGTTAATCAATGTTATGTATTACATGCAATTGTTGACTCAACGACAAGCTTTAATTCATGTACACTCGGCTAATCACTGTTCTGTTTCATATGTGATTGTTGACAAAATATTAACACAAGTTCGTGGACACTTGCTAATGACTTGCTGAATGAGACTTCTCAGTTAATCATCAAAATACTCATTGTAGTGTTTCATATCTAATTGCTTACAAAATGTGAACGCTAGTTCATGGATACTTGTTCTAAGTATGCCGGTAATGATTAAAAGTACATGGACTGTGTATCGCCATCTAATGAAAGAGGAAACTGGATAAATCTCATCAATACCTCTACTAGTTACTCCCCATTGACTGAGTTATATCTAAAAAGCATGAAACCCATGCATTTTAAGAGAAAATTAACTTATTTTGTGACACATTCCAAGTCATTCCTAGTTGATTAAACCATATTTGGTAGGTCGAAAAACTAAAGCCTAGGAGGAGTTAGAGGACAAACAAGCGCACAAACAAACAACATTTTCTCAAACTGTAATAGGATGTTTATTACTTCACAGGTTATTATTGAACTGTAGTTATTGCTGATTCATTGCTAACTGAAGATCACAGTTTCAATACTGCTGCTTATATAGCTAATTGCTGACGTTTTCCATTCTGAATTGAAGACGATTATTAACAGGTGTGAAACAGAGCTTGGTATGATGGATACTGGGTTATTATTTACGCGTTTGTTTAAAGTGTCTTTAGTCTTTGCTCATTTTTATATTGAAAGTATTACAAATGTAAAACAGAGCTAGGTATGATGGATACTCAGTTATTATACATCCGTTTCTTTAAAGTTTCTTTAGTCTTTGTTCATTTTTATATTGAAAGTATTACAAATGTGAAACAGAGTTAGGTATGCGACTAAAGACACTTTAAACAAACGCGTAAGTAATAACCCAGTATCCATTTGCTCATTTTTATATTGAAAGTATTACAAATGTGAAACAGAGCTAGGTATGATGGATACTGGGTTATTACTTCCGCGTTTGTTTAAAGTGTCTTTAGTCTTTGCTCATTTTTATATTGAAAGTATTACAAATGTGAAACAGAGCTAGGTATGATGGATACTGGGTTATTACTTCCGCGTTTGTTTAAAGTGTCTTT
>NW_013667568.1:151688-152769 GCF_000517525.1 Limulus polyphemus
GCTCATTTTTATATTGAAAGTATTACAAATGTGAAACAGAGTTAGGTATGATGGATACTGGGTTATTACTTACGCGTTTGTTTAAAGTGTCTTTAGTCTTTGCTCATTTTTATATTGAAAGTATTACAAATGTGAAACAGAGCTAGGTATGATGGATACTGGGTTATTACTTACCCGTGCCTTTAGTCGTTGCTCATTTTCATATCTAAAGTATGACACATTTCATTTATTCTATACGATTATATGAAGAACATATTTCCTGGTAACGCGATTAAAGAAATATACTGCATGTACTAAATATACACAAATATTTGAACCTCCTACTTCCCATGTTTGTAATTAATCATTACAAATTATGTTCCCCACTGGAAGAGATTACGCGTTTCCTCAAACTCGAGCAAAGAACGTATGGAATGTGTGCTGTGGACTCTATTTTGTGGGTTGCAGTTTGAGAAACTTTTTTGAAGGTTATTCAACCTGAAAAATTAAGAATTTGTTGGAGTACCAACATAAATTGGTACCAGCTCAAGAGATAAGTCGTGTAAACCAAGAATGTTACAGACTGTTTACTCGTGCATGATTTATGGAAAATTGCTTATGACAGCCCATGAACGATAAACGTTCGGTGTTTTGGGGTAGAAAGTTTCGCGGGCACATCACACTAATGTTATATCAGAACTATGGAATGTTCTCAGTACGGTATGTGGTATCAGGAAACTTGACAGTTTACGTAAAAAATTTGGGTTTAGTAATTTCCAAATGTTACTCAGCACAAATCATCACACAAATAAAAAAAAAAAAACTTGGAAAATCAGACTGTGTGGCACAAATAACAACGTAAATCGGACATTACAGATCAATCTTAGAAGAAAAGAGTTTACAAGATATAGTTTCTAAAAACCAAGATTAATACATCGATACTACAAATAACAATAACGTAGCATTCAGAAGAAACACAGGTCTTGAAAAGTTGATATCATGGAACACAGACATAAGGTAATTGGAGATGATAGCGTAACGCAAAGATTTTATAGAAACTTACATGTGATAACACATCTCTGACTAGTATATATATATATAT
>NW_013667568.1:153801-158928 GCF_000517525.1 Limulus polyphemus
GGTGAGTCGAGCGCCCTTATCCACCTGGCCATGCCGGGCCGTTATCTTTGTAACAAAGCACAGAAATTTTAAACTGAAGGCTACGAAACGTATAGCTTTGAAATATTGAGATCATGAAACAGAGATCTTAGAAACTAAAGGGTTATAAACATAAGATTATGAAGCACATTAAGGTTGCAAAGGTATTTAAACACTCTTCGTATAAAAGATTTGGAAACCCAAATCGTACAAATTATAATATTTAAAAGTACGTATGAGTTACACGAATTAATTATTCTGATTATTAATTTTAGGAAATTCTGTGACTCTGGTGAACAGTTTCCAAAGAAAATAGGGATGTATCTTCAGAACAGAAGCTATACTTCTGAAAAAAGAAGAAAGGAAATAGTAGACCTCAAACCAAATGTTATAAAATATGTTATATTGAGCTCGTTCTTGATACCACTGTCTTGTTACACAGTTATTTAAACGTATAACGCAATATTGAGGTGAAAGGTTATCACAATGTATTTTAAACGATTTATTTAAATAGTGTAGTGAAATATTTATAATACTAGCCGTGACCCTCAAAAAATTTGCAGTAGTTTTCATGCCCTTCGCTTAAATTGTCCTTATTCTGTCATTTTCACGAATGCCATTTAAGCTACGCTTTTTTGCAGGCATTATGTGTTACATCGATAAATCCTGGTTTATTTGAAGACAAACAAACTCGTGTAGACGTAACTTTATTAAATAAACTTACACGTACATAACTTTAGTTAATAAAACTACACGTAAAGTAAACAATAAGGTATAGTAGTGGTATTTATAATAGTGTACATAGTATGAAACAGTTATGAGCGTTCAGTGTATGACACGGTTTTAGGAACTGAAACAAAGAAACTCGCAAAAACGAAGAATAAAACCCTTGTAAAGAAAAAAGGTAGGTAGAAGGTGCTTATAGCAATCTAGGAAACGAGCTGAAAGCAAACTTGTCTGAATATGCAGAAGCGTCTGAATGCGTGTTCATAAAGTGATAAACATATGGTTTTGAGCGAACTGCGCATGCGTATTTTAGACTTAAATAAGTCGAGAAAGCCCGTAGAAACTGGTAATGTTAGTTTTTCTTAGGAAATTACACGCGGGTTTGTGTGAAATACTTTTCAAATAAAAGAACTAAAGCTGAAATCGAAGCTAGTCGAAGCCAGTGGTCACGTGATGACAACTACATTGTGCCATCGTGTACTATAATTGTTGCAATAAAAAGTTTGACTAAGCAAAAAACAGGTAACGTGTTTCTGAATGGCAAAGCCAATATGCAATCCAGAATCTTCGAAAAAAGGCATTTTTAATGATATGAGACGTTTGTGAGAAAAGTACCGGACAGACAAACACAAGCGTATTATTTATATAGATGAGAGAAAGTGCTAACATAGAAACATATATTAAAAGAGGTATACACAAATATAATTAATCGATATTTTTATATTGCTAACGTAAGTTATGTGTGTAATAAGGTTTTTCCATCAAATGTTTGAATATTAGGTTTACACCACAATAAACTTCATTATTATATGTATGCTGCCATCCATCTCAGATTTAGCACTGCCTTTGTGCTGCCATCTATTGCTAATGCTTATAAAGTTTATGTTATTTAGTTCATGTTACTAACATAGAGCAGCTAAGAGCAAATATCTAGTGTGACGTAGGTGGACCGCATTTAAAAAAATGACATCAACTATGAAAGTGTGGAGAGAGAGCAGTAGAGGCCTCTTCTTGAGTAATTGCGACTGTGCAGGAAAAAAGTGATAAGAGTACGAGCTTCAGGTCTTTATAGGTTATTAAAGATCCACAAGGTTCAGTTTCTTTTCCTTGAATCACTTTGTGATAGCAGGAGCCCTCATTAAGCCATGATTCTGTACGTATAAAAACACACCAAAGTGTGCCATTAACACTGTGGCGGCTCGTTACCTCTTTCAAGAGCGATGAATAAAAACTACATAGAAAAAAAACAGGAAAGGAATCTTCATCCTTGTCTCTGTCACTGGCAGCATTGTTCTTTATGATTTATTAAAAAGTGCCACTCATACTTTAACTGAAAGACATCTCAAACAACAGCGTCAATTTCGATGGCACTTTAATGATCGTTTTGTAAAGAACAGCGCTGTTTAGTATCTAGCAGGTGGAATCCATACAGTTGTTATTACCCGACAGGGGTCAGCTATTTCAAGAGAAATAGCTTGAGTATTCTAAATTTGGTAAGAGTGACAAATGTTTATTTTTATGATAATTTGGTCATTTAAATAGCAAAAGTTTTAACTCGGAAGGTTTCAGCTTTTCAAATTTTGAATCGCCGTTATCTATATGTTAAAAGTGTCCGAACTAATTATAGCTTACTTGTAAGTGAAGAGTAACTTGGATAAAATCTAGAGCCCTCCCCCCCCCAGTAGCACAGCGGTATGTCTGCGGACTTACAACAGTGAATATCGTCGGATTTCGATACTCGTGGTGGGCAGAGCACAGATAGCCCATTGTGTAGTTCTGCGCTTAATTCCAAACGAACAAAATCCAGTACATTCTACCAATATGGGAAATCTGTAAGTGAATAATTTCAGCAAGTGCATAAATAATTGTTTGTTTTATTTTGTTCAGGGTTCGAGGTAGATTTAAATTGGAAGTCATTTATTTTACTTTCACGAATAAGGAACAAATGAAAAATGTACGTAAAGAAATATATGTATTTACGTAGTATAGTAATTCACTTCGTTTGAGCCACCCCCAGTGGCACAACGCTAGAAACCGGGTTTCGATACCCGTGGTGGGCAGAGCACAGTTTCTGTTGTTACGTTAAAATTAAAGATGGAAAATGTCTTTTTAGTATTAACCCTAGGACTACAAGAATGCTACTTAAGGAAGCATGTTTTAAACACACACACACAAAAAAACAGATTTCTTATGTCTTAAGCTTAATGACATAGTTTTATGTGATGTATTTGAAATCTGAAGACAGTTCACAACGTCATATATTTGTGTGCGAGGTGAACACATAAATAAGTAAACACATGCATAAGAGAGGCAGTACGGAAAATACCCCACTTTAGAGGCCAGGTATTTTTGTTGTAAATGAAGCGCTACATGTATCTATGTACAAATAATATATGTGTCAGATGCTTGTAAACCACACACTTTATCAAAACATTAAAGAGACAAACATTTAATACACTCTGAAACATTCCACCTGAACGTGATTCCGATATGCTATTAGTTACGTGCTCACTTCACGTATCCTGTTCATAAATTACAGCAACACCAGAACACAAATAAGTAAATGAACAGATCTAAAGAAGAGATGGGGTGCTAGCTTTTTAAAACGGTTTGCACATAAATGCCCTGAAAATTTATTGTTTTCAAACAACTGCATGAAGGATGGCAACTGAAGTGATTATTAATTTCCAAACGGTGAGGAACAGCTTTCCCCAGTTTGGCATAATGCCAGGAAATACTGTTTCAACTTGGCATTTGAATGTACAACAGCAAAATATTTATTTGGGCGTTTGTCGTGACCACCAAATTTGAAAAATTCACTTAGCATCTTTATTCCTCACATATGGTTCAAAGTTTACGCTTTTACCAACAGATTCATGTTGGGAGAATCCGAGACGAATACGTTCAGTGAAACATCGTCCAACATATGACCGTTTCAGTGGTGGTTCAGTTATGGCGTAGGGAGGCTTCAATATGGATGGGCGTACAAATTTTATTGTTTTATTTCTTTGTAGTTCAACACAAAGCTACACAATAGAGTATCTGTATTGTACCCACCACGGGTATCTAAACACAGTTTTTATCATTATAAGCCTTCACACTTACTGCTTAGCTACTGGAGGGGGGGGAGGCTATTATGTTTTAGAGGGTCAAATTAACAACTCGACGATATATTGAGGTGATTTTGTTCTCAGACGCACGACCTTTTGCTGATACAATCGAACCAGATTTGTTGTCATTATGGAGTCTAACACCCAGTTTCATAATGCCAGGCATGAGTACACTTGCTTGCCATTCCATGCCCTTTATGATGTCTATCACAGTTTCTACTCTCTACACACAACTTCACATTGCACATACTGAAAAATAGGGCACTTTCCTCATAACTTCACCCACCAACTGATCAGAAGTACACCCCGTAGTACAGAGTCTGTTACAATGCACCCCCCAAAGAAAAACCCTACACTCATTTCTGAGTATTCTTTTTGGGGGGGGGGGCGAAATGTGGCCATTCCATATAATAGACACATTAAGAATACATACAAAACGTGCATGATAACAAATTTCCTGTTCAACCCTGTTAACAATAACTTCAAAGCTTTAGCAGACTCTTGCTGTAATCTGTTTACAGTAATATCATTATTTCAGCAAGCACCTACTGAATCTCGTTTACAGGAACACTAGTGTTTTAGCAAGCACCTACTGAACCCTGTTTACGGTAACACCGATTATTCATTTGGCAAATCTGTGTTTGATAGTCTTGTGACTTAAAACAGTGTGTTGAAATGCTGTTGTTGAATACTTCAACAGTTAAAACATTGCATGGGTGTTTCATATTCAACATTGTACGTAGTTACATCATGTACCGATACGATTCGATGATAGTTCTCCCAGTAGATGTTTCGTGTTCAACATTATATGTAGTTACATCATGTACCGATACGATTCGATGATAGTTGTCCCAGTAGGTGTTTCGTGTTCAACATTGTATGTTGTTAGATCATGTACCGATACCATTCTACGATAGTTCTCCCAGTAGATGTTTCGTGTTCAACATTGTATGTAGTTAGATAATGTACCGATACGATTCGATGATAGTTGTCCCAGTAGGTGTTTCGTGTTCAACATTGTATGTTGTTAGATCATGTACCGATACCATTCTATGATAGTTCTCCCAGTAGATGTTTCTTGTTCAACATTGTATGTTGTTAGATCATGTACCGATACGATTCTATGATAGTTGTCCCAGTAGGTGTTTCGTGTTCAACATTGTATGTAGTTACATCATGTACCGATACGATTCTATGATAGTTGTCTCAGTAGGTGTTTCGTGTTCAACATTGTAGGTTGTTAGATCATGTACAGATACCATTCTATGATAGT
>NW_013667568.1:159758-169039 GCF_000517525.1 Limulus polyphemus
CGTGTTCAACATTGTATGTTGTTACATCTTGTACCGATACGGTTAGATGATAGTTGTCCCTGTAGGTGTTTCGTGTTCAACATTGTATGTTGTTACATCTTGTACCGATACGGTTAGATGATAGTTGTCCCTGTAGGTGTTTCGTGTTCAACATTGTATGTTGTTACATCTTGTACCGATACGGTTAGATGATAGTTGTCCCAGTAGGTGTTTCGTGTTCAACATTGTATGATAGTTCTCCCAGTAGATGTTTCTTGTTCAACATTGTACGTAGTTAGATCATGTACTGATACGATCCTATAATAGTTGTCCCAGTAGGTGTTTCGTGTTCAACATTGTATGTAGTTACATCATGCACCGATACGATTCGATGATAGTTGTCCCTGTAGGTGTTTCGTGTTCAACATTGTATGTTGTTACATCATGTACCGATACGATTCTATGATAGTTGTCCCTGTAGGTGTTTCGTGTTCAACATTGTATGTTGTTACATCATGTACCGATACGATTCTATGATAGTTGTCCCTGTAGGTGTTTCGTGTTCAACATTGTATGTTGTTACATCATGTACCGATACGATTCTTTGATAGTTGTCCCAGTATCTTGGATGAATATTTTATATAGTTTCATCAGTGAATGATCAGGGTTTTTGTTGCACATGCATTCCGCATCATTCCACCAGTGGGTGGAAAATGTATGTAATTACAGAAATTGTTAAAGTACTTGGCGGTCACCGTGCATAGTTAATTCAGTGTGAAAGATAATAATACGTTTACCGTCATAACCAAATTAAAAACATAAAATAGCACAATTTCATGTTAATTTTATACAGAAATCACTACGTTAAAACAATTTCCAGTAGAATATTGTGTACTGAACACTGGTTATTGTTACAACAGTATTTAGGAAGCTTCTTGTTGGATAGTTTGTTCAGTTACAACAATGGAGGAACGAGACGTTCGCTTTTTAGTTACTTCGGTTGAATTTTCGGTGGACGTTGTGTAGAACTACAACAGTGGGTGAACGTCTGGTGATTGCGGTTTATAACTAAATCTATAAGTTGGGTATGTAGCACTAAATATTGTTTCTAAATAATATTTGTAAAGATGTGTGTGTGTCTATATATATATACACAAATAATAATAATAATAATACAGCACACTTTAGGTGATTTTATTTTGATCCCTGTTTAGAATGTTTAATCATTCAACACACAAACCACGTAACACAGAAGTTTCTAACGGTTAAGGGTTAACTATGCTCTGTGTTGGGAAAAGCTTATATTTTAACCTAATCTTGTATATAATGAGTCCAAGTTATTTTGACATTCATAGCTGTTTGTGAAATATATATTTGTTTGAGCTTTAGACGCTATAGCCGTGTACGGTTGGTTATAGAAATTTCCCCTCAAGGATTAATACTTTTTCAGAACAGATGTTTTTGTTAATTCGACTTGATGTTCTAGGCGCCGGCTACACAGCGGGTCTCAGTAGGTAAAGCCATACGATTGCATCCAAAATGGTAAAACTTCCTGCCATCTAAATCAAAACATCAAAAAGAATTCTTTAATCTGACCCCAGGTGGCACGATTAGGTTCATATCTTGGCCCAGAAGGCGTAACTTTGCCAAAAGGCGCCAACTATCACACTAATTACAACCCACAAAAAGTACCTGCCCGTTGGCTTCCATTTCTGAAACATTAGTCACATTAGCTAGCTCATGATTTATATTAGAACTTTGTCAAATGTGGCGTTTGAGAGTGGGTTCAGCTCTGTTGGGTTCCACCACTCCTTGCGGACGGCTTTGTCTTGGCCTTCCCAGCTAATCAACAGCCACAGAAACAATTATTGTAATGGATACCGCGTTTGCGTGCTCCTCCTCAGCCCTGCGAGGCGGCCTATCACCTTAACCAGGCTCAAATCGTCCACTACGCACGCGATCTCGCAGGATTTCTACATACATGCACTCATTGTACTGTCATGTCAATGGTTTGATTGAGTTTGATATCAAAACGACTTCTCAAAGTAACCAGAACAAAAGTTAACATTTTTTGGATATATCTGTTTTAGTCTAATATAAACACAATTAATAATATAGTCTTGTTTGTTTGTAATTAAGCACAAAGCTACACAATGAGCTATCTGTATTCTGCCAACCACGGGTATCGAAACCCGGTTTCTAGTGTTTTAAGTCCGCAGACATACCGCTGTGTCACTGGGGGCATAACATAGTCACTCGCAGTTTATTATTTTGTATTGATGAAATCTTTACTTGTTTTTATAGAAGCTCGCGCTAAACTACTCCAAGACTACCTGAGCTAGCCAGCTCGAATTTTGATGTGATAGACAAGAGGGAAGGCAGCTAGTCAACACACCGATCGACAACTCTTGTGCTACTCTTTAACAACGAATAATAAGATTCACCGCCACATTAAAACGCTTTCACGGCTGAAAGAGTGAGCATTTCGGGACTGGCTTAGATCCCTCGACCATCAGCTTGAGAGTCAAGAGCTCTAACCACCAGGCCATGCCAGTCCTGTGTAAAATTAAAATGGTTTACGAATCTGAATAAATTTTAGCCAACTTTTTAACAATTAAACTTAGCCATTTCTTCACTTAATATTAATTTTCTAGCGTTTTCTCCCATACATTATACTTCGGTAGTTTAATCCACGAAATAGGATACGTATTCATTTTGTACAGCTTCTTGTTTATTTGCTTCGAATTTCGCGCAAAGTTACTTGAAGGCTATCTGCATTAGCCGTCCCTATTTTAGAAGTGATAAACTAGAGAGAAGGCAGCTAGTCAACACCACCAGTTGCCAACTCTTGGGCTAATCTTTTATCAACGAATAGTAAAACTGATCGTCTCATTTTAACGCTCTCACGGCTGAAAGGGCGAGCATGTTCGGGAGCAGCGATTCGAACCCGCGACCCGCAGATTGCGAGTCGAGCGCCCTAACCACTATAGCTCCTTGAGATCTATATTCTACGATACATAGTAAGTTCTAAAGTAACTTTACTCTTAAGCAAAATTTCAAAGAGATATTTCTTTGCTACAGAACAAGAATGTACTTTGAGAAAGAAGACCAGCAAAAATTAAGAAAATATCTTGCATGAAAAAAATTAATTCTACAGGTTTTCATAAGTTATATTTATTTATAACAATAAGATGTGATGAGGGTCCTTAAAAAATAAAAATCAAACTCTCAGTAACAACGAAATGTTTGACTCTCGCACACACACACAAACTTACATATATAGTTTTTTTTAGCCTGAATTGTAAAACTAAAACCTATTTCTTACTTAAAACTGACACAGTATTGAAACCAAAACATTTCTCTTGGATTATACATCGTAAAACATTAACTCATCTTGATGTATGATATACCAAAATATTAGTCATATTTATCCAATATTTGGAATAATCAAATATTGATTTAATGTTGAGTTGAAAGCTGATCGAAAGTTTCAATACGAAGTCCCGCAGTTTTAATGTATAACGACGACTTATTGGATGGGGTGATATTTTCGGTACTTTTACTCAAAGCTTTTGTTAACCTAACTTCAAATTGCGTAAGGGAAATCTCACAAATTACACATTTGGAACCTTTCAACATTCCCATGAAAAACAAATTGGGTTAATGCTTAAGACTAACAATACTGGATGAATTTCTTGTCGACACACGACATATAAACCTCCAACAGCATGATAGCAAACAGGGATTTAGGAATAAAAATGTTGTTTTGCGAACATACTTTTTGTCAAGACACAAACCAAATACTTATACAATGATCTTATTGGCAAGCGTTTATTCCGGATTGATTCTTGTAAAATAAATAACAAAAAGAAAAAGCGGGATATGTTATGAAAAAAAGCCTACCAAACAATCCTGGTCTATAAGTTAGGTGATCCACCTTAGGGCTCACAATAATGAATTTAGAAAATGAGAGACTCTTACAAGTGTTTTCAAGTATTTTTATAACAAAAACACGATTAGATGTTTTCATGATGTGTGAGAGAACCTACTTGATTTTGCAAGTACCGTTGCTTTGTAATTAAGCTACAGTTTGTAACCTTTCGTTTAGTGTCACATGCTTTACTATAACCTGCATTTTTCCTGGCAAATCTACTATAGCAACTTAACTCTGATTATTTCCTCTTCTGACATTCTTCAGGATTGTGGAATGTGAATGTATGGATAATCAGAAACTAATAACAGGATTGTGTAATGTGAATGTATGGATAATCAGAAACTAATAACAGGACTGTGGAATGTGGATTATCCATACATTCACATTCCACAATCCTGTTATTAGTTTCTGATTATCCATACATTTTCATTCCACAATCCTGTTACTAGTTTCTGATTATCCATACATTCACATTCCACAATCCTGTTATTAGTTTCTGATTATCCATACATTCACATTCCACAATCCTGTTATTAGTTTCTGATTATCCATACATTTGAAACTAATAACAGGATTGTGGAATGAAAATGTATGGATAATCAGAAACTAATAACAGGATTGTGGAATGTGAATGTATGGATAATCAGAAACTAATAACAGGACTGTGGAATGTGAATGTATGGATAATCAGAAACTAATAACAGGATTGTGGAATGTGAATGTATGGATAATCAGAAACTAATAACAGGACTGTGGAATGTGAATGTATGGATAATCAGAAACTAATAACAGGACTGTGGAATGTGAATGTATGGATAATCAGAAACTAATAACAGGACTGTGGAATGAGAATGTATGGATAATCAGAAACTAATAACAGGATTGTGGAATGTGAATGCTGGTCAAAATTTGAACGTGTTAAGATAAAAACAACAACAACAACAAAAACATATCCATAAACTCGGAATAACTTAAATAACTAAACAAACCGTTACTTTCAACGATACATCACTGTATGTATCATATGACTTCTATTCAATTTAAATATAAAACAAAATACGGACTGGAAAAAGTAGCACTATATGGTCATAAATACCCAGCTGAGTGGTGTACATTTAATAGGCTTCAACACCCCTTAATTTCCCGTCGTTTTTGACACTCTATAATTAAGTGCTTCTAAGCAGGTTCTAATATGTATGATCACTAATCAAAGGCTTTGTATGTTCTATGTTTATTCTAGGGAGATAAAATTTAATTCGTAGAAGTAACTACAACAACGTAAAGGTAGGATGTTAGGAAATGATTAGGGTCCCATGAGAAAATAATAGAATTGAAGTTAGGTGAAAAGTCACCATACATATAACCAAGCACGTGATGAAAAATTCGTCAAAATATTGAAAAATACATTCTACACATACACACACACACACAGTGGTTTTTAATCAATTAACGTTTATTTGGAGAGAAATACTTAAAAAAATATTTGCACTGAGCGGTTAAACAAACAAAATTCGATCCGATTACAGTTTTCAAAGGTTAAATTAAATGTTACCAAATTCATTGAGCTATATCCAAAAAATTCTTAAAAGGTTAATCCGAAATTATGAAATAAATTAGTTTACTTTTAACTCCAAATTTTGACAAAGTTTACAAGGCTGAGTACGTTTTACTAAAACGATTTTGAACATGCAAATCAGCAGGTCACATAAAAATCACGGCCGATATAAAGACATGGTGGAATTGCATGTATCACAACTACATTAAGACATTGTTTGGCGCGGGATAGATAGTGTGATACCACAGAAAATTGATCGAATTCTAAAAGGGTATGTAACAGCCCTTTTCGACACAAAATATTAATACACTCAGATTATAAAGATGTTTTACAATTCACAAGATTGGGGTATATCTTATATTTAGTGACATTGGAAACCAAATGAATATAGATCAACTTGGGGTACCAGGACCATCCAAAAAGAGACCCGTAACAAGTCGAATCTTACACGTAGTAAACAAAGTGTAGCATCTTGTAAGGTAAGAATCGACGAACACCAAAGGTCAATGGCAAGAGACGTACACATACCCCAGGCAACAGTACGCAACATAATCAAGAACGATCTTCGTTTGAAAAAGTAATACAAGTCACGTCTCTAAAATTTGCTTCCATGACATATCAGCTCAATGGAACGATTATTGATGCTTTTCTATATGAAGACATTCCGTTTAAGTAGCCAGATGCAGCACCTATGGATTTCTGTGCGATTGGACTGCTTAAATGGGCGCTGAAAAGCTACCACCTTCTTACATTACATGGACGAACTGCGTTGCAGATCTATTGTTAAGACGCACAATTATCGGATAGAACATTAACAGACACGGTGATATGGAGTGTAACTACGTGGTGATTCTCCGAAATCGTTTTAATGTAATCTACTCGACCTCAGTTCTTATGAATTGTGACCGGTGCCAAGTGACTTAGGTATAACAACATGCAACAACGAGTTAATCTAAGAAACCCTTTCAAATTTTCAGTTTAATTAAAACTGGCAATTGACCGTCCAGAAAAGGCCTACTCTAAAATCTAGAGCTTATAGCTTATATTTAATGTGTGTGAATATTTACTTGAAATTTATTTGCGAATGAGGCCAAGTTCTTGGAATAGAATGGGATAAAATCATTGGCTACATTTATTATAGTAATGAACTTCAATGTAACAACTTTTCTATCTAAAATACTTACATAATGCAGTTTATGTCCTAATTCTTATATATAAATGAATCATACAAAATTGATAAAAAGTACATTTCGTCAGTTTAATTTAGTTCACATCATAACAGTTATTATTCATGTAATTTGATGATTTCCCCGAAAGGGGGCCGAAGGCCGCCAGGAATGGTTACCTGTTTTAATCACTCACAACACTATACGGTAGTGTGTTTTCTGTCAGTCAGTCAGTAATAGTCTACAAAGTGCATAATTATTCTTGTGATTCATGGCATGCGTACGTTTTACTGACGTCACGACTGTACAAATCAAAGCATCCCTTATATGACGTAATTTTAGTGTAAAAACAGCATGACATATGAACTTGAAAAGCAAAAAATAAAGATATTTGTCACCTCTTTATTTTGGCTTTATTTACTCATGAAACAGAACTCTTTCGGGGACCTTGCGGAAGTACATTTAGTATAAATAGCGTCTCAACCACTGCTGTATCTGTTGCATTAGGACCTGGCATGATCAAGTGGTTAGAGAATTTGATTTGCAATCTGCAGGTCGCGAGTTCAAATTCTGTCCCCGAACATGCTCGCCCTTTGAGCTGTGGAGGTGTTGTAATGTTACGGCCAATCTCACTTTTTGTTGATAAAGAGTAGCCCAAGATTTCGCAGTAGGTGGCGTTAACTATCCGCTTTTCTTCTAGTCAATCACTTCTAAATCAGGCAAGTCTAGCGCAGATACCTCTAGAGTAGTCTTGCGCGAAATTCAATAAAATAAACATACATACATACAAAATCTGTTGTATCTCACTCGATCTGAGGAGTCTTGGTATTGGACGAAAGAACTCGTTGATAATGAATATGACAGATACAGTGTGGGTGACATATTATTATATATCATTCTTTACTTTCACACACAAAATTCTTAGAATTACTTATATAGTCAGTCGCATGGCATGGTGGTTAGGGCGCTCATTTCGTAATCTGCGTGTGGCGGGATCGACACCCGTTATCGATAATGCTCTTCTTTTCAGTTATGGGGACGTTATAATGGTACGATCAATCCCACTATGCATTGGTAAAAAATGTATCCCACAAGGTTGGTGTTGCCTATCTGTCTTCCCTCTAATCTACCACTTCAAATTATAGACGGTTATCGTAGATAGCCCTGTTTGTTTGTTTGTTTTTGAATTTCGCGCAAAGCTACACGAGGGCTATCTGCGCTAGCCGTCCCTAATTTAGCAGTGTAAGACTAGAGGGAAGGCAACTAGTCATCACCACCCAACGCTAACTCTTGGGCTACTCTTTTACAAACGAATAGTGGGATTGACCGTTACATTATAACGCCCCCACGGCTGAAAGGGCGAGTATGTTTGGTATGACGGGGCTTCGAACTCTCGAACTTCAGATTGCGAGTCGAGCGCGGACCACCTGGCCATGCCGGGCCCCGTAGATAGCCCTAGAGTAATTTTGCGCGAAATTCAACAAACGAAGACCAAACCAGTGTTACCGTAACTAGAGCCAATATTCTACGGAGTTAAACTTGGACACGACCTCAGTGTCCTCGTAGCTTGTTACGGCGCTGAAAAAAAAACAAACGCAGCCTCCTCTCGTTGACGCTGAGGTTGTTTGACCCACTCCGGGAACAATACGACTAGTTTATTGGTTCGCCACTTTTTAAAGTTAATTCAATTAAAAATAAATAGATAGTAATAATAATATTTTGGTGTTATTAATCCTTATCCTAGTTCATACCACAACAGTTGTTGTTTTTACAATTTAATAATAGGAATACGTCTCAACCAGTCCTAAGTGTGTTAGTCACCCGTTAGGACAGCGGTAAGTCTACGGTAACTCTAAAACCCGGTGTTCGATTCCTTGCGGTGGATACAGCAGATAACCCAATGTAGTTTTGCTATTAAACAAACAAGCCTGTGTCTCTTCTTTCCCACTTAGTCTGATGGGTCCTGGTACTGGGAGAAAGGACTTGTCGGTACTGGATATAGCAGATGTAGTGTGGTTGATACATTGTTATATATTCTTTACTTTCTCTTATAAGTTCTTAGAATTACTGAGAACATATTAGCAAACTATACTACTTGACTGTCACCGTTTTTAATATATTTCTTATTGCTCCGTTCTTAATCATGAATGTATTAATCCATTATTTAATTTAATTTAATATACCCTTACATCCTCAATTACTAAATGATAAAACATTTTCCTAAAACAAACAAGATTAGATCATTACAATGATGTATCATGTTTAAAATGTTTATTACGGTATATAAGGCATATGCAAGCTTACTTTTTTCACTTCCAGAGGTTCATATACGTCCCCCTCTAAAACCCTATCATGGACACGTATATGTCCCCCTCTAAAACACTTTCTGGAAGTCTGAAATTTTGCAAACGACCATGAAGAAAGAGTACTTCCATTCAGAGTCCACAAGGTTTACAATTTTCAAGTTTCACGTAAATAATGAAGTATAAAAACACCAGTATTCTTTATTTTACATTAAAAAGAATAAACCTGACACTGGGAGAGGTTTTTACCTATAAACGAGGAAGTGAAAAATTATACTAGTACTATAAGGACTTTAAAGTTTCATCTCTTAATTAACTTTTGAAATAAGATTACAATGTATATA
>NW_013667568.1:170039-175782 GCF_000517525.1 Limulus polyphemus
ATACACACACACACATATATATTATATATGTGTGTGTGTATACATTTATACATATACATGTATATATGCCAACATTTATATATATTCTAGTTTTTTTTAACTGGGTTGGTTATATATGATTTACTTATCGCTAATATCAACCACATTACAAAATCTATCAAGGAACACAGTTTCGACTAATACATGAAAAAAAACCAACAACCACACGTCTATGCATGGGATTAATTTGCTACTTATGAATTACATACATACATTTTCTTTTTTCATTGAAGCCTGTAATAGCCCCATGTGACATATTAAAAGCTTCGGAGGAATAAAGCTTTAATAGAATATTTCTCAGCTCGTAACTTCTTATTTATACTGAAATTGATCATGCACTGCCTGTGACTAAATTTCATGCCTTCGCTTTCTAGAGAGGCGGTTCAGAATAATGTTTGGCCATAGCATTAGTAGGCGCCTTAGATTTGTATATTTTAGTTGCATTTCTAACATATACTGACTGTAGGTTGGGCAATAACAATACTTAACAAAAGGTGGTTTAGTTTACTTTTTTTTCTCCTGTTTATTTGTTCATCCGAACGTCCACTTTCACAGGATATAAAATCGGTTACACGTGGTCATTTCTGGCTGTAATCACTTTTACATTTCCTGACAAGTCCTGAGATGCAGTCTTTCACATTTGGACAGAAACGTTGACACGAAAACATCACACACACACGCACACAAAAAAACATACTTTTCGCATACATACTCTACGCCTTTAGAAACAGTTAATGATCGTTAGCTACATATTGGTCAGGTTTGCGTGTCAGATGCATGTATGCGCGTGTTTGTGTACGTTCGCATATGAAACGTTCATTTTTTCCAACTTATTTTGAGACAACTGCGATCGGTTAAATGACGTTATAATAGATATACAAACCTAGGAAACAAAAGAAAGACCTTAAAATGACGCAGAGTTTGTTAGTATATCCGTAACCCGATGTATATTGGAAACCTAGGGATGTTCTTTTTTGTTTGTATGAGTCACGAGCAATAAAACGTAGTTCATGAACAAATGACATAAAAAATAAATTACCAATTTACTTGCAGAAACATTAAATATTATAAGTAAAAACTACAGTGAACATTTTTGCACATTTAATGGAAATGATTAAGATTTTTTTTACATGAATGTCAAGACTACACGCAGAAGTGAATGGAAATTTAGAAAAACGATCTCAATTAATCTGAACAAAAATATATATTCCGTACTAACTATGGAATTAGTAACTATTTCAGCTACAATATATAAGATTAAGTTCTCGGGCTAATTTTAAGTTGAATATTCGTTCCTCGTGCGACGAAAAGGTTATCCTTATGATTGAACATTTGCACTCACACGAAAAACAATAATCAGAGTTGATCTATAAATGAGACGATTAATTTAATTGTGAAATTCCGGTTTCAATTTACACATTTCAGAACTTGACTGCATAGGGTTAGGTACTCAGAGGAAACGGTAATGTGCCGTTTATCGTTGTGTTCTAAGAATATTTTAGCATTTCTATAATCACTCTTCTACACTTCCACAGACCAAGGGCGCCCGCACGGGGGAGGAGGTAAGGAGCACTTACCCCCCCCCCCGGAAAATGAGAAACATTATTATTTCTTTTTTTCCATTCAGCATATGTATATGAACTATTTATTAACTTCACAATTTTACACTACTTTGCCCCCCCCCCTAGTAAAATTGCTGCGGACGCCCATGCATAGATCGCTCCTTCTTCTCACCGTTACACAAGACAAAAGAGTATTTTTCCCACAAGTCTATTCTCTTACACGCTGTCCTTACAGACAACAGGTTAATCGTGATCTTTGATAGCTTGTTTAGGCAGAGTATTCATGATGAAACTTTGTAGAATGGACGGCAACTGCCTGTTGTAGAGACACAAGTGTAGAGGACGACGTTTCGAAAGTCTTCCGCCTTTTCGACCTGAAGACAATAGGCGGAAGACATTCGAAACGTCGTCCTCTAAACTTGTGTCTTTTATTTCTAACTCCTAACAGTTAAACGACTGATATATCTAATTTTTATTTCTAACTCCTAACAGTTAAACGAATGATATATCTAATTTTTCTTTCTAATTCCTAACAGTTAAACGAATGATATATATATAATTTTGATTTCTAACTCCTAACAGTTAAACGAATGATATATCTGATTTTTATATCTAACTCCTAACAGTTAAACGAATGATATATCTGATTTTTATATCTAACTCCTAACAGTTAAACGAATGATATATCTGATTTTTATATCTAACTCCTAACAGTTAAACGAATGATATATCTGATTTTTATATCTAACTCCTAGCAGTTAAACGAATGATATATCTAATTTTTACTTCTAAACCCTAGAGAATTATATTGTTTTACACATTACTTCTACAGACTTTTACATGGAATATTTATATTTGTACAGAAAGTGTCGCAGTAGAAGAGGATAGAGGACCTCCCATTGATGCCCCCCGGGGTCTTAGCCACTGATGTTACGCGTTAACTTTCTATTAGTCTCACCCGCGGGAAGACGTTCCGACCTAACGATAAAACAGAACCGACGTTTACGCCCAGCCCACAGACATACAAATATGAGTGTGACGTGGTGGGATCCATCTTCTTCGCTCTCGAGCTCTGCCCTACTCAATTAAATGTCATGTAAGAATCTGACAACCTCACAGGTTAGATATATTTCTAGTATTTATTACCATTGCAACGATAAATCCAAATAGCTCGAAAATATGCTAAAATTTGGTTGTCACAAGGTATATCTGCTTCAGGACACTTCTGAACAAAGTTTCGGTTTGTTTCCAAGCAACTTAAAGCAGTGGTACTATACAAATAAACAACAACAACAACAGAAATGCTGCTTAAATGTGCTAGAAATTTGTTTCTTGGGCTAGACCGATATCAGATTTTAGGCATTCCTAAATAAAGTTTCGGTTTTCTTGTACTTCACAACAAACTTATATAACCACAGAAACTCTGCTTAAAGATACTAAAGTTTGGTTCTCGTGGCGCTTCTTAGCGTTTCTAAATAAAGTTACAGTTTTCTTGTACTTATATAACCACAGAAACTCTGCTTAAATATACTAAAATTTGGTTCTCGTGGCGCTTCTTAGCGTTTCTAAATAAAGTTACAGTTCTCTTGCCAAGCAACATAAAGCAATAGTACCTCACAATAAACGCCCCCCAGTGGCACAGCGGTATGTCTGCGGACTTACAACGCTAGAAGCCGGGTTTCGATACCCGTGGTGGGCAGATTACAGATAGCCCATTGTGTAGCTTTGTGCTTAACTACAAACAATCACAATAAACTTACGTGCATTCTTATTAAATGCGCTTTGAAACACAACTTTAAACGTTAGTTTTATATACAACTCACGAAAGGAGAAACTTACGAAATAGAAATAATTCTTTTTATGCATAAACTTCCGAAACATATACAAGGCCAATATTTTAGAAACTTTCTAGGCTAAACAGACCGATAAAGACGAATTAGTTTGCTTCAGAAATAAGGAGAAAACGCTCATTGTCTGCAGATTGCAAAGATATGCTACGCATAAAACAGAAATTCCGGATAATGATTATCACCGGATAATGATTATCAACCATAAAGATTACTCCGTTCATTAGCATGGTATGTATATATATATATAAAAGATAAAAGGTACGATAACTGAATCATTTGTCCAGGAGCAAAATAATTTCAGTGAATCTATACTGAGCAGAAAGGCGGGACTTATCGTGATGCAGTTATATTTTTTACACCACTAACACTTACCTCTCATAAGGGATTCAGTGTTTTAATGTAAAACAGATGGAGCTAATGACCTTTTTTTTTTCTGAGATCATTCTTAAAAAACTTACTAAGAGTGAAAGGGTTACTCTTTTTCGCGCAACGAGGCATAAAAATAGACTAATTTCCTTTGTTTTTACCTCCAATATACCAACAAAGGCTTCTAAAATTTAACTATAATCCTTTCTTTTGTTCTTCATATTCAGTATAAGTTTCTTTTAGAAAACTTTTAACAATAGTAACGATTTTGTTCCCTCTCATTTAGGCTTTTTTTGATTCGTTGATATATGGACAAGCGAACATATATCTTCAATATTACGAATATGCCTACTCATACATTATATATATATATATATGTATTAAGAAACACATTCATTAATATGATAAATTTGTATAACACCATTCAGGAAACATCATGTGACAGAGAAAAGAATTTTACAGGTTAAGCCAATTTCCAACAGTTTTTAAAAATCTTGAAAGAAATTTAAATTGAGTTCTTTTTTAAAATCTATATAAAATATTTCTTGTTTGTTCGTAATTAAGCACCAAGCTACACAATGGGCTATCTGTGCTCTACCCACCACGGGTATCGAAACCCGGCTTCTAGCGTTGTAAGTCCTCAGACATACCGCTGTGTAACTGGGAGGGGGATAAAATACTGCCAAAAAACCTAAGAAAAGAACGTTTCCGAAGCAATGCAGAAATTAGTTTTAAATTTTCACTAGATAACTTGAATTTAAAAGTTTTTGTTTAGTCTAGCTTTAAAATTAATTGAACCTAATGCAATATTCATTATTCAGTAGATTTTTATGGGTCGGTCTGCGAACCAGAGGGTCCAAGGTTCGAAGCGGGATATACCGCTGAGCACGCTCCGCGCAGCTATTCGATTAAGAATAATTGTATAACAAGAGAGAGAACGCTTTATGCACAATTAATCAAAGGGAAGTTATGTTATTTGGATACAAATATAACATCCAGGTCCTGAACTGTATAGTTGACATATCGCCGAAATTTCATCTAACAATTTCTTACTTTTCATTACGTCAACGTCTGTGGCGTTAGGCCTGGCATGGCATGGCCAGGTGGTTAGGGTGCTCGACTCGCAATTCGAAGCCCCGTCCCACCAAACATGCTCGCCCTTTCAGCCGTGGGGGCGTTATAACGTGACGGTCAATCCCATTAATTGTTGTTAAAAGAGTAGCCCAAGAGTTGGCGGTGGGTAGTGATAAATAGCTGACTTCCCTCTAGTCTTTTACTGTTAAATTATGAACGGCTAGCGCAGATAGCCCTCGCGTAGCTTTGCGCAAACAAATCTGTAACGTTAACTCGGCGAAACTAACGTATAATACGTTAAGTGTTTCAGAAAGAAAACAGTCTGCATTGAACCTGTGAATGCACGGATAATTGTGTGGTAACACAGACCCTATCATGTAGGCTTACCGCAGACGTCAATCATTAGGTTAGTACTTAATCTGGTGATTTTCGAAAGATCGATCCCGACGGAGACTCTCGAGCCAGATTACGAGTATATAGAAGTGTTATTACTAGTTATTTTAGAACGGAGCCAACCGACCCACTTAGATTTTATTTTCTAACACGTGATATCAGTTTATTGGCTGAACCAATTATGTGGCTGAATAATGAAAAGCGAAGTACATAGAACAAAATATCAGGACTGAGTCATGACTCAGAATGGAAACGATGAGATTTATTTTCATTCTACCTGAATATTTATTACATGGATTTTTTTTTTATTTCATTCCGATTACTAAGTAAGAAGTCAGATATATTTACATAAGATTTAAATTTTTTTGCACCACAGTTTCCTATTTCTTCTCCGGAGGGTCGCGGGTTCGAGTCCGCATCCCACCAAACATGCTCGCCCTTTCAGCCGTGGGGGCGTTA
>NW_013667568.1:176290-198329 GCF_000517525.1 Limulus polyphemus
TCTTACACTGCTAAATTAGGGACGGCTAGCGCAGATAGCCCTCGTGTAGCTTTGCGCGAAATTCCAAAACAAACAAATTTCTTCTCCGTAACGACTTTAATCCCAAATAGTTTGGGGTCGGCCGGTAAATTTTGTAAGCCAAGGATTTTGACATCCGGGTGGCCGGCTCAGATGGCAATCATATAGGACGAGAATGTTCAGCGACGGGGATTCAAACTCGCGACCCTCAGATTACGAGTCTGGCGCAATAACCACCAGGCCCACAGTTTCTCTACTACCACCAGCAGCACATTAAAACAAATTCTAAAAGCTGCCTACCAAATTTTCATACTTCTTAAAATATATAGGTCAAGTGGGAACCCTATTAGCTCGCTCCTATAATGAAGTATAAAAACACCGGTATTATTTATTTTACATTAAAAAGAATAAACCTGACACTGGGAGAGGTTTTTACCTATAAACGAGGAAGTGAAAAATTATACTTGTACTTTGAGGACTATAAGACAGCTACTCCAAAATAATAAGAATAACATTTGATTAACTATTTCACTAGCACGTTGACAGAGAAACAACTCCACAGTGGCAGGTCTATTTTAAGATATAAGGAGACATACGTGATGCTGTTTAATTTCTCATACCTCGACTGTTAGCTGTCATAACATTACGGAATATATTAGAGATAATTGTCTGAAATATTTCACATATGATTACGTTCTCAGACTGTAAGAAGTATTAAGCAAAATAATTATTCGTGTATTTATTTCCAAAACTTGTAAGTTGATGTGCAACATTTATGATTTGTAAATCAATTAGACAATTATGTATTTTAGTACATATTTATTTCTCAGAATATTTACTTAATATGACACTTTCACTGAGGTGGATAATGTGTCCCACATATATGAGCCAGAGGTGGTGCTCTAGAGGGTGTTATATATGTGTCAATGACAGTGAAAGAGTTAACTAATCAAGCACGAAACAAAGGTACAAAATTAGTATGAGTTGCGGATCTGACATTTTCAATATTTAAGGCAGAAACACGGTTAAAAATCGTATTTACAAGTCTGAAATCTGAGCCTGTGGGAATGCATGCTATTTCTGGCGAAGAAATTGGATGATGGTGCCCCTTAAAGTTGTTTGTTTTGGATGCTTTGTGAATCGGGCTCAGTTAGCAGGAAGCCATTCTGCATGAAAGCACTGTTCTTGTCTGGAAAACTGTTTATTGGCGCATATAGAATATCTTGTTCGAGAATTCTGACATATCTAGCACTAACAGTGACCCGTCGCTAAACATATCAACAGCCGTGATTGTCCAGCTGCTCAAATGGCACATGTGTGGATTTCAGACGAAAGATCGTGAGAAGCTAGTGGACAATCCCTGTTCCGTTCACTGTCCTAGAATTGTGTAAATCTGGACTCGTCGGACAAAATTATAATGTTCCAAAATCTATGATATCAATTGCTTCGACGTACAATATCGCCTTGATTGAGGAGTGTCTCATACAATGAAATCAACTTCCAGGGGTTTTGGGGACTTGGCTTACACCTGTCTAGAAATAATAGCGACCGTGGGTCATATTCCATTTTTTACCTCACAACGCAAGGAGTGCATTCTGTTGGTTTTGGGCACTCTGGTCTTACAAAAAAATGTTGCTTTCCAACATGACTGAAACTACAATGTCACTTTATTTACTTTGGACAGCGATATTGCATGTTACCAAATGATTTTTCGCTGACTTTGCAGCCCTCCCTTCGTCCAGCTATGTGACCTCGAGAAAATGCCGATAATTCCTGGAATGCTTTCGCTCTTGGCGTGGCTGTTTGTATTCCGTGGTCTTTACTGAGTTGTACCTTGCTTGAGAAAAAGTTTAGACAAAGAATAAAATGTTTAAAAGACGTTGTTAATAAACTGCATTTGCCTGGGATGTTTTAAATGACGTTTTGAGCTGCTAGCACCAATCTTTGGGTGACTTGATAAAGATCTGCTCTATCAGCTCGAAACGTCATCCAAAGCTTCCTGAGGGTACCTATATGTACATTTCAGGGTTATTTGCATATGACATCATGAAGCCGGTCGATTTGCATTCTCAGAAGAGTCTATTTTCTTAATGATAGGCTTGAAAGACTATGAATAATTGGATTTTCCCTGTGAATTCATTTTAATACAATTATATATTTCATAATTTAAAACACCGAAGGTTACTTGCACCTTATGAAAACGATGTCTTGGGCCCCGTGATGAAGTTGGAATTATTTCTTCCATCGTAACCTATGCTCAGTCTAATGACCATGATTACGCACTATTACCCCGAAATTACAATTTCCATAGCAACAAGCTTTTGTGAAAGATGGTGAAGTGAATCTCGGGCTACAAATGAAAAAAGAAAATTCCACAGCCTTTACATTGTACGTATACGTGGGTTCCCCAGACCGCGTTTAAGCAAATTAAAAGCTCAAAATTTAAATTATTTTGGAGCTAATTGGAGGTCTGTACAGGTGTTTGGTCAAATAGTTTTGCTGCGATCCCACTATCTTCGGTCACCATCCTAGTGATAATAGCTGTCGATTTTGAGGTAAGGCTAAAAGCTTGTGACAGTTAGGCTAGTGAGCCTTTCTCAACTTGAAATATTTGTTTGTTATCCTATTAACGATACCAATGCGCTACTTAAAGACAAACCGTTCGCCTGAGATTCGGTAGAAGCAACAAATAGTGAGGTTCACCAGAAAGTGCATTACAGAGTTAAACCGAGCTCTCTTGATTTCAACTGGGTTGAGAAAAAGGAAGAGATAGGACATAATGTAAAACAGTATGAAAGAAACCTTATTCAATTTACAAAACACAATCGAAATTACAGGAGGACGGCGTCTTTACTGGATATTTCAAAGTTTTCTCTGAAGAACTACAAAATCTGTCCCCAACAGAGAAAAGATACATTATATATACAATTCCACAATTCCATTCTTCTCAGGACTTGTAAGCTACCTACTTCACTATTCATTATTCCAATCAAAAAATAAGGGAGGATGTATCCTCAAGCTATCACCTGACTCGCCAGTAAAATGATCACTGCCCACATTCATAAGGTGCATTGTTGTTACTTTAACTCAGTCCTTCTCACGAGAAAGGAAAGTGACACCATAGGTGTAGGATCCAGTGCAATAGGTAACTAGTGGTAAAAGAATTTATCTACTTAATTGACCAGACTTCTACGTTAAATCAATATAAACTTGTACATATGAAAATTTTGAAAAAACAAAATTAAGTGAACTTGGGTTCACTTTAATAAATAAAGTGGGTAAAATACCTTATAAGCTTGGATACTACATATCTGCCTGAATACTGCATCAGAAAAAATGCCCTCTTTCATCGTAACAGCTTTTTATGTAGGAGAATAGTTTTTCGTAACCACAGAATTTACTTTGCGGAAGAAGGTGTTCCTCCAGATTGGTTTAAAGTTTGGTTTTGGAGCCTCTTTTTGCCCTAAGTTCTTCCTACTGCGCGAGTTTGTTCGCTTCTATGAAGAACATTGAACGCTCTTTTGTTGAAAATGTAGTGTCTTTTACCTCTGTATTATTTAATTACTATTTTAATAATATATCTTGCTGCAACCTGCATGAAACGGGCAACAGAATGCACCTATCTCGGAACCAGTCCATCTCCTGTCTAGCTGACATGCGATTATGGTGTACTCAAAGGTATGCCGTATCTTAATGTTTACCTACAGGGTATCCAAAACAATGTGATGAATCACATAGTTAAAAATAATAAGGTGTTAATAACTTTTATTTTAACTAAATCGTGAAGAAATTATACACCTATAATTACTTAGAGACAAAGTGGGTGTATTTGTTAACGTCTAATATTAATAAAGGTAAAAATGGTAGGTCTTGTTAATATGCCTAGATAAAACTGTGATAATAAGTTAACAAATCGAGCTGATAATGCAGCTTCATTTGGTTTGCCTATTATTACAATAAACACCTGATTTTACAGACTTATTATTGTATTCTGTTCTTTTAATCCATATTCTTATTTGATTAATTCAGTTCAGTGTTGTATTGTTTTAGGTCAATTAAAACCTACATGAATTATGTCTATTTGTATAAATTTTCCAATATAACTGTAATAGGTTTTAATGTGAGATAAATTGTCTTTTATAAATCACCGAATGCAAGAAAATATCAATGATTCTATAACAGATTAGCATCATTTTGGGTTCAGGGGGCTTTGTTTTCTATTTGTATTGTTCTGTAAGAAGAAACTAGCGAATTGCTCTGGACTCAGGTTGCAAGCCTAACGGCAATGTTCCAATTTGTACGCTTGTTAAAAGTACCACTAATACTTTATGATTTTATAAATTCAGAAGTTATTATGGAGAATAGTTCCCACTAATTTATGTGCAAATACTGGATAAAAATAAATGATATTTCTCAAAAAGATAGAGTACTTGCAAGAATAAAAATTTATTATAACCATTTTAATATATTTCTTTGAAAAAAAAACATTATCAAAATGTTCATATACATGACTGCAAAGATAGACTGCAGCTTAGCAGATGTTTCGTGTAAGTTGTTATAATCTTTGTAACTGAAATTGTCAAATCCGTCTTCGTTACCGGTATTCACTTGAAAAGATGCCGGGATTTACTTTGACAAACATCCGAAAAGGGGAAGATAAGAACATCGGACACCATGTAAGTTGAAGCCAAGCCACTTAATTCCGGCCCAAAGAACACTCTTTCCACTACCTGCTGTGGTACCGCGGCCGCTGACATTTCTGATGAAAGAAATTGATCAGACGGCCGGTCTTTACTTCGAAGGTTTAGCGATCAGACGGCCGATAAGCTGGTCTTTACTTCGAAGATTTACAAACTAGTGCTGTTTGGACTGAAGGAAGCTAGCTGTGTGTTTCGTACACAAATGGGACGTCTGTCAACCAAAACACTGGATAAACAAATTAATTCTTGGTCAAATCTTGAGCAGCAAGTATAATTGCTTACATTAAAAATATATATTCATACGAAATATAACGATGTGTGAGTTTTTATGTACAAATATACTACGCTATATCAAACATTTGTTTTTTCTTTTTGAAAAATGATTAGTCGTATATTCTCTGGCCACTAAGAGGGGGAAGAGGAATTGTATATTTTTTAGCGTCTCTGGTTCTTAGGATCTAAATCCTTCCACGGAATAAAAAGAAAAGGAAGACCATAAACGCAAATACTTTCGGAAACTTTATAATAAAAGAAGAAAGAGGGCAAGTTGAGCTGAGAAAAGAACGAAACTACACGCTCGAAATGACGTTATCGGCAAAGATTAGGAATTTAATGAATACGTATAAGTTCTACTTTTTTTTTGCCTTAACTGAACTTTTAGGCTTAACTAACTCACTGAAAATATGTAATAACAATGAGCTTTTGTCAGTTTTATACATGCGTAAAACAGATTGTAAAATGTTGATAGTCGGTATAGTTGTAAAACTTGTACCTACAACTAATTTATTTTGAAGATTCTGTTCCTGTTTATTCGACAATAAGCTGGAAAACATTTATGAAAACTATCTAATTGTTACTTTATAATCAGTCCTCCGGTGGGACAGCGGTAGGTCTATGGACTTACAACGCTGCAATCCGGGGTTTGATTCCCCGTGGTGGATACAGTAGGTATCCCAGTCTAGTTTTGCTCTAAAAGAAACAAACATTATACAAACAATATGAAGGTGTCAATTTATATATACAAAGGAAGCGTAACTGCAGAATATATATATATTCTATATAACTATCCTAAATATTCAGTTGCTATTACTGAGAACTCCTTCCACGTATAATTGGAATTGCTGTTACTTATATTTAATTAATAATCAATCCGTCACGTCCACCCGCAACGAAATCTCAATATTTTATATGTCTATTCAACCAGTTTCTTATGTGATTGCTACATGTACGTTTTTCTCAGGCAACTGAATTCATTTAGCCTTGCTATAGAGGAAATCAAATCTTAACTTCTGACCCAAGTTTAACTCTTCACTTGCCCCCAGTGGCACAGCGGTATGTCTTTTAAATCCCACATTATAGCCTGTACCCATGGGATCCTTTTAATTATGCAGCTTCTTCAATTTCGTTTTTTGTTTGAGTCTGTTCTGTTTTGTTCATTAAAATGTCGTTTATCACAGGTTTGGATTTGCTGTTTTTAACGCAGTCCTTCCTTTTAATGTTAATTTTTGTTTAACTGTTTACGTATTAATTTTCTATACACACACACACACATATATATATATATAAGTATTGCTTTTAGAAGCTAATTAACATTTCGCTTTAATTGCAGAATTATTAAAGCTTTTACTAGATAAAGTGACATACAATTTTTATCACTTGTTTTCTGTAAAACTCTTGATCTTTTAATAACTAAAAATCTTACAATCTAAAAGTTATATTTCTTGTTCTACTTTGAAATCCAATCTAAAACATCATGGTGCTTTAAGTATAGGGTGAGAAAACTTGTATATCATCTGGAAACATTAATCAAATATGGACGATATTTGGACATGCTTCTTCTAAGTCACTGGAATTTGTTTCTTTAACTTTCGTATTTATTTTGTGTATCCACAAGTAGGGAACAAGGATACATAGAGAGACACCGAAGAAGCGGGAAAACTTGTCGTCAGCCTGGCGCTGACTGGTTTTATCGCCGAGATGCCAGCCAAGTTCAGAAATCATTTCTCTAGACGGCCAGTACCTGTAGAGAACATGCGGAGGCTACATTTCATGAAGGCCAAAAGTTGGGGACTTGTACTTATACGTGAGGGCGAGTAAAATCCCCAAATATCAGTTAAATAGGACAATATTTCGGCTGGGCACATAATTATGTCTCACCCTGTATATCAGTAATATAAAATAATGATATGTTTTCTTCGTCTTCTTCGAAACTTTGATGTATAATCATATCTCCACATTATCTCAAATCTAGATTATCCTGTAAACATTTCAACTCATAAGCAGGCATAATAAACTTACTTTTAAGTGTATACAGTAACTCGACTTGTAGTGTATCATTCCTAAGAACTTATGAGTGGAAGCAAAGAGGAATATCTTATAATATACCAAGCACACTACTTCTGTGATATCCAGTCAGTGGCACAGCTACCATTTTTTAAAAAGATATATATATACAATATATATTTAATGCATAAATATAAAATATATAAGTAATGTCTACCCTTTCATTCATTCAAATTTTATTTCAATATATCACTGATTATAACTGCTTGCCCCCAGACCCCCCCCCCCCCCCAAGGCTTCGCATGTATGCATCCACATCCATTTGATGCTGGCTATGCCACAGTATGTGCCGACGAAGCCTTTGGCTCTAGACCAGGGCTCATCATTTATTTTAGTATCTGTTGATTTAATTTTTATCAGTTATTTAATCAGTAATTGATCCAACTCTTTTTACTAGTAATGACAACTTAATCTGCGAGGCTACTGCCGGTTAAATTATCACAAGTATCACAAACACGATGGGTTGGAAAAAGAACTGATTTAACAGATGAAAGCATCGTCTTCGCGCATGCTCCAAAACATGTGGGCAAATTCCTTTAAAGCTTCCAGACGTATTATAATCCTTTTCCTAACTGTTATTATACAACACCTGCAAACTTATATCGACACTTTCGGCTAACAATACAAATATCAACAATGTGTATACTTTATTCACATTTAAACTTTTGGCATAACAATCTATATAAATATACACATACACACACGTTTGATTATCATAAGGTTTAATAAGTACCTAGTTTTAGAAATAATTTTCCTTTACTTATGCTTTCATGCTTGACAGTTGCTTTGTTCTCTTATTGTTAATTCGAGGATTACAATTTATATATATAAATACTTTTATTTCTCGTATAACTTAAACATAACGAAGTGTTGAAATCATACTTTTAACTTTACCATGACATGTCTTTGTTCTAGAATCTAGACGGGCCATTTTGTTCATTTTTGCGGTGGGGGGATTCCATTTTGTTTCGGTACCTAGCCAGCTGGTACTGATAACGCTTAGAATTACAAGTAAAACAAAACACTTTTCATAAAAGGAAGTAAATGTAGGGATGGCTGATATTAATCCTCCAAAAACAATGCAAACAGGATACTAGGGATAGCATTGGCATTTTTTTTTTTGCTTGTTTGCTTTAATGCATTGTTTCAATGGACATAGGAAGGTTGTATTTATAACCGAGTTCTAAATACAATGATGTCCTAACTGTAATATTTATTGTTTATCTATTATTGGCTGGTTATTCCTGTTTCACCCTTTATTTGAACTTTTTAAAGGAAGAGTAAATTTTCTGTAGAAAAGCTGACTTTAAGGGGTATTGTGATTTTTAACAAAATTACTGTTTGTTATTAGTGATACTTATAAAAGCGGACACTCCGTTTGAAAATATGTCACTTCAGTGAAATTGGTTGACAACATTGTTTTGGTTTTTGAGTTATCATGTGATAAAAAAGAAGCAGAAGAAAGAAGAACAAGAAATTCAAACTTTTTGCTATGAATTTACAGACATTCCCAGAATTTGTGACTCAGTCATTATATAGATATTATTATAAAAGGAAACACTGTATATTATTGTAAAGTTCTGATGACCTGTTGAGGAGATATTTAAATATCATTTTGATGAACAATCCGAGCCATCCCTACATAAGCAGTGCTACCGCCTGCCTGATAAAGACTTCTCCCTCGCTGTAGTTCCACACTTAATCACACCGTAAAACTAAAGCTCTAGGAAGTACTAAATATGGGTTAGGATCTATGAATTAATTGTAAATCCACGCAGTAATTCCTTCTTACCTAGCAAATTAATATGTAATCATTGGCAGTTCAAGTACTAAAGATGGGTTAGGATCTATGAATTAATTCTAAATCCACGCAGTAATTCCTTCTTACGTAGCAAATAATATGTAATCATTGGCAGTTCAAGTACTAAAGATGGGTTAGGATCTATGAATTAATTGTAAATCCACGCAGTAATTCCTTCTTACGTAGCAAATTAGTATGTAATCATTGGCAGTTCAAGTACTAAAGATGGGTTAGGATCTATGAATTAATTGTAAATACACGCAGTAATTCCTTCTTACGTAGCAAATTAGTATGTAATCATTGGCAGTTCAAGTACTAAAGATGGGTTAGGATCTATGAATTAATCCTAAATTCAAGTAGTTAAGCCCCTCCCGACAGAGCAAGCTAATATGGAGTCACCGGCAGTTCAAGCCACTGGGGATATGGAAAAAGAAATATACGGAATGGGGACTCAGTATCAATAAATGACAGGAGCGATCCCGAACCAAGGGAATCTAATGTCAAAGAACATCTAGAGTAATGGAACCGAGAGTATGCACGTGCTGTACCATTTGCACGCGGTAGACGATAAAGCTGATGAGTGGGTGAGGCTGTGAAGACTTAACATTCTGTGACGAGACGGTGATTTAATGATTGACTAATGAGAGAATGGACAACGTTATAAATACATAATTACAACTTTTGGTCTCCCCCTACCCTCTTTACGAGATAAAGTGTTAGATATGGATAAATTTCTCTAATTAATGTTGGCGTTAGATCTAATTTCGCTGACTTATAGGTTAAATAAATTGAAACAAAACTCTAATGTATAAAAAACATATCTTGTTAGCGCGTGAACATCTATACTGACTGACACCAGTTTTTACGGTGTCTACAAGATTACAAACAAGGAATACACATGTAGATCTTCCTTAACACGGGAATTTTGCGTGTTTCACTTTGCTGAACGTTTTGTGTTGTCAGAAATCAGATATGCAATTTGCTAAACGATGACAAAGATATAGAAATCGACTTGATGTACTGAATGAACTGTGGTAAACCTGTTTATTAACATCGAGTAAAAAATGCAAGAATAAAATGTAACGAACAAATATAGCATGAACCAGTAACTCTTTAATAGCAATAATGATGAACAAATTGGTAATATGTACGTACTTTAAGATTATTCACGTAATAGCGAAAACTGGAATTAAATAGATCGTGATAAAAGCATAATAAATATAATGCCCAATATAAATATGGTTGTAACAACAGCAATTAATGACTTATATAAATATGGTTGAGACAACAACTATTAATGTCCAATATAAATATTGTTGTAACAACAGCTAATAATGCCTAATATAAATATTGTTGTGACAACTGAATTATTTGTATTTGCCGAAGTGTAGAATGGAGTAAACTGGGTATATCGGACATATCAAATTAAATTATTATTTTCACACATTTAAAATTCATTGGCTTTAAGAAGGATTGTGAGTTAGTTATCACTTTTAAAATTACCAATTTCGTTTCACTTCAATAATTCTTTAATTAATAAATGACTTAAATATGAGGTACGTAAATTTATGTCTCGAATATGATATGGTTATAATATATATATGAGTATATCTTTAACGTAGACAAATTCTCGTATATTTGTTTGTCCAGTCCTTATTTGACGTTACAGGAATGAGTTTGTAAATTTGTGAGCAATGTCTTGAATATGATATGGTTATAATATATATGAGTATATCTTTAACGTAGACAAATTCTCGTATATTTGTTTGTCCAGTCCTTATTTGACGTTACAGGAATGAGTTTGTAAATTTGTGAGCAATGTCTTGAATATGATATGGTTATAATATATATGAGTATATCTTTAACGTAGAAAAATTCTCGTATTTTTGTTTATGCAGACCTTATTTCACGTTACAGGAATGAGTTTGTAAATTTGTGAGCAATGTCTCGAATATGATATGGTTATAATATGAGTATATCTTTAACGTAGAAAAATTCTCGTATTTTTGTTTGTGCAGTCCTTATTTGACGTTACAGGAATGAGCTTCTGAAGTTTATTATAACGTCTGTTGTGTTTAAAACGTATAGCTGATTGAAATGATTGAAATTCTGAATTCGAGAAGGCTTACTTACTAAAGATTATATATAATGAATGCACTGTCACTGAGATAGCATATTTTCTGGTGAATGTCGTTAACTGTAGTGTTTAATCCCATAATGACAATTAAAAGGAACACTACGCTAACCTAAAATGCACTGTGTGTTGCTATAAGAAGAAATAACATTAATTTATATTTTATTACCTCGCGATGTTTTACCGTAAAATATTCCTAAACGGAGCAATGAATGCTCCTCGCACTTAATTCTTATAGTACTAGTCAATAAAGTCTGAGGGCCTGACATGGCCTGGTGATTAGGGCGCTCGACTCGCAATCTGAGGGTCGCGGGTTCGAATCCTAGCTGCCGAACATGCTCGCTCCTTAAATCGTGAAGGCGTTATAATTGTATGACCAGTTCCACTATTCGTCGTTAAAAGAGTAGCCCAAGAGTTGGGGGTGGGTGGTGTTGACTAGCTGTCTTTCCTCTAGTCTATCACTGCTATATTAGACACGGCTAGCACAGATAGCTCTCGAGTAGCTTTGCGTGAAATTCAACAACTCAAACTATACAGTATGTGGCAACTTCTTTCAAGAGTTTTGTTGTTTATTTCAACATGATGTTTGATAAGCTCTAATGGGTTATGTATAAACAATTATCGAATAGCTGTAAGCCCGATCAAACTGTAATAACAAAGTCTTTAGTTAGTTATAAAGACTTATTCTACTAATAAATAACAACAAAAATACACCAAACAATTGATATTAGTTTTGTTAAAATCCCCCATATTAAAAGTATACCAAAATTAATTATGTTCTAAATTCGGATCACATATCCTCCTGCCTACCGGTCTGTTTATGTCTACTTGTCTATATTTTAATATGAGAGAGTTTTTTGTTTTTGCATGTAAATTAACGGTTTGTATATTTTGTTTTTTGTTTACACTTGAAAATATATCGTTTACAGATTAAATGCTGTATCATAAAATGCTGATAAATTAACTTTTAGTTGTTGTTTTTTGCGCTATCTACAAAAATCCCGAGTTCGTTATATCGTCTAATGCCTTTTCCTGTTTATTCATTTACTTCTCAGTTTTCTAGTAAATATATAACATCTTATCATTGTCTTTTCTACAGTTAGACAAAAATACACGAGAACTTTATGTTTTCAAGTAAAAACAGACCTTAAAAAAAATCTTAATTGTCAGTCTGAAGCAAGTATTATCCTATATAAATAAGTATTGTTATCTTAGTCAATTCACAATGAAGTAACTTATATCTGCTATTGAAAATTCCCTGCGAGATCTTGGGGATCTTATTTAATCTCATATTGAATTATTGGATCACATCTGATCATTTCTGGATAACACTTTGTTTTGACATGGTTATTTACAATTCGTGGTTAAAGAATTTAAAATCTGTTAGACTATTAAGTTTGACTTAATTTGCGCCTGGTAATAAGATAATTCATTGTAATTAGAAGCTAAATATTAGGTTGGGTTACTAATTTGTAATATATGTGTATTTATAGAATGCTTTATATATAGCAACCAAATCTGGTAACGGTATTAATTCGCTTATGCTTGATAATGGATTGATACTTGACTTGAAAGCGTATTTCTTATAGAGTTCAGAGGTCAATATAAAGACGTGATATTTGCACGTGACTCAGTATCAGATTTGATTATCAGTGAATTTTTATGCACCACTTTATTCTTGTATTTTCTGTCTACTAATTAGCCTGTCAGATTGTGAATCCGAGGTTCGCGTCCCGTTGCAGCACAATCGCGTTTGGCAGTTTGGAGCCGTGGGTGTGTTATAAGAGTGACGGTGAAATTCCATTAATCAATGAAAGTAGCCAAGAGTTGGCGATGGGTGCTGTTAACTAGTTACCCTCCATCTAATTTATCAGTTAAATATGCTCCCGATAGCTCAGCGGTAAATTTCAGAGTTTATAACCCTAAAATTATGGGTTCTATGCCTGTGATGGGCTCAGCGCAGACATATCCCATTGTGTAGTTTTGCATTTAACAATAAAACAAACAAACACTTCAATTAGGGACGAGAAACGTAAATAGCTCTTGCGTATCTTTTCGCAAATATCCGAAACAAACCAACAATCAAACAATTATGTCTAAAACTACCTATTCCTTTCAATTTTATTTGTAACTATCAATATTGGCTACCTTTTGGGACCAACTGACTAGTTCCTTAGACAGATACACAACAGCTGCTATTGTTTGACTACCTTTTGGGACCAACTGACTAGTTCCTTAGACAGATACACAACAGCTGCTATTGTTTGACTACAACAGTAGAAATGGTAGGAATAACATCAAGGTTCTTGATAATTAGTTAGTATATATATATATGTACATTTACCGTTTGGTTTACATCAGTGTGTAACACACAAATGAAAGTATTATTATAAGACTATGATTTACAACAAAAAATATTAATATATATATAGTGGACACTTGTATTATTCTATGCTATATACATTTATTGTAGATTCTCTTACCAATTTTTTTAAACTAGTGGTCATATTTCCTTTCATACATAATATGAGTCTCTAAGATGACATCTGCTGGCGAGATATTCTTTCGTTGGCGTTGTCTTTCTGACCAATCGTACCGACTCCTATATGTCGTTGACTTGTCACATAGAGGATAATGGCTGAGGCACGCCAGTGTTTTTTAAGTGTCTTCTAATTATCCTATAAAAAGCACGTAGTCTATTATACTCAATACAAATTTCTCTCAGACCCCTCACGATAGTTGGACGAAGTGTAAAATCGCTAATGTGGTCTCGCTGGATTCAGTGAGAGGCTATGAGCTAACTTTTGTGTTTGCTTCTGTACTCAAAGGAACGAAAAAAAAAGTGATTCCTCTCAAGGGGGGGGGGGAATCTAGCGGCAATCATTTGGTTTTGTTGTATAACTAAAGACAGACACCAACTTTGCCGTAGGGCTAGACACATAGTAAGTAAAGAGATGAGACAGCTTGAATTGATGACCAGTTTTATAAACCACATGATGTAACATCACTGACCTGAGTTCTTGTCCATAACCGCTAGTTCTTGTTAATTCTCTGGTGGCTACACGAGAATTATTACAAGAGAAAGTGGACAGTATTCCATATTTATTGTCATTGTTAGGCCAACTGGCTTATAGTCTTCAAGTTTGCTAAATAGTTGAATATAGACACCAACTAACCACGCATCCTCTCAAACCGATGGATTTTCACAAACTAGCCTAGATGTGCTTGCGTTTCAGAAACTTTAGACATGAATGAAAGTTCTATCTACCTAAATGCTCCTATACTTACTGAGATCTGGCAAGCTTTCATGGAGCCCTGAAAAGACGCCATTTTACCAATCGAATTCAGTTTCTTTATCCTTTTTCGGCACTGAAAGCAGTCGCAACAACCGAGGCCCCCCTCGATATCCAACACAAGCGTACAATGCACAAGCCGCGTTTCAATGTATTTTCACTAGCAACGCTCAAGTCCTAAGGTCGAAATGAAAGCAGGTAAAGATCGGCGTCTGTTATTGTCGTGTTCAGCTGTACATTACAGAAATTCGAGCCAAATCTCTATGTATTTCCAGTTCGATAAGCCTGTAGATATTCAAATAAGTGTTATATAAACTTGCGCTTTTCTACTAGCTATTTTTATCGAAAACGGTTGGATAAACAACGGCAACATCTATACCAAAAGTGGTAGTTAGGAACTTAAACAGATGTTACGTCGCGTTTTAATGTGGAATGATGTGACTTAAACTATCGTCAGTTTTACTGTGATGTACTATCAAATACGCATTACTATTAGATGTTATTATGTACCTCATTACTTGTTTCATAAACACCTGTTATAAATACCATTTCAACAGGCACCTCGGAATGTACAAAACATTGGGGCAAAGGCATTCGTAAATGAATAAAAATTGTCTGACAGGAATGAAAAATATTATTCAACAATACTTACTGTATCATACATACGAATACATACAATGTACAAATTAAATTGTTTGCTGTGTACTGCAAAATTGTAAGTCATACAAACAATAAGAATATTTCTGATTATAACTAGTATACACACTATACAGATACACAAAAAGTTACTTACAGTGTATTGTTTAGAATCTGCCAAAGAAATGTATTTATATTTCGGCAGCTGACTACATAGAAAAAGACTAAGTACATATATTGTTGCCAGTAGAATATTGTGGGATAGTTCAATGATATTCGGGCTTCAATTTAATTATTGGGGGCATGAGCCCCTTAATTTCCTCGGTTACGACATCTATGCTCAACTAAGATTTTATGTGCCGTAACCGGGCCTGCCTAATGAATAATGGTATTGGCAAAAGGCCTCATAGGAAGGCAGTAGCATGCAATGATCAAGGTACAGTCAAATGTTATCCTAGGCCTACACTCTTTTACTGGAAACCCCTAATAGGCCAGTATCTAGTATGTTTCCAAAACTACTCACAGAAAAATTTTAGTTCTAAATATTTTGCTGTTTATCTTAGAAGACTTAATTACTGTATCTTAAATATGAAAACTTATTTTGATTGTTAAAACTTTCAAACATGTTACCCATATATATTAATCGTTTATATTACCCCCCCCCCCAAATTACCACATTTTCCTCAACTAACTACGCATCAAATTCCTTTTGAGTTTATAATTATATTTGTTATAAGTCTCTAATATCATATGACTCACACAAAAAAAATGAAAACAAAGATATCGTTAATATTGAAATTAATCTTATTAGTTACTGCTGGGATCCACTGTTTATTGTTATATAGAAATTTGGTTGTATCTCTTATTGACCAATTTATTATATATTTTAGTGTGCACTCAAAGAGACGGTAGTTTTAAATATATTTTGTTAATAGATCTATTTTTAAGCATTAAGAGCATCAATGAAACATGACTCCCGATGTCAACAATCTGACGGACTTCATTTAAAATGTTAATACTGTATTTAAATAAGTGTATAAAAATGAATTGATTAGGATTATTCAGTTTTCATTACTCGGGAATCGAGTTACACGATCAACTATAGAACAAGCCCAAAGTGTATGTTGCAGTGTAATTATTTGCTACACTACGTACAAACCTCATGCAGGCACTTTAAAAAAAAAAAGAACAAAAAACAAACATAATTTTGAAAATTTGGTTTATTAAAAAGATTTGGAGTAGACTAAAAGGGCCGAAATTTTAACTCGGTTCTAATTTTGCTTTAGTATACAGTTTACTGCTGCATTTTATAAAGAGTTTAGTTTTAAAACAGAATAGTAAACTGAAAATAAATAAAAATGAAGAAATGGAGTATCAAGACGTTAATAGTAAGTGATATTGTTTGTAAGGAAACTTTTAATTTTTCTAACATAAATAAGAACGGAACCTTATTCTACGCTTTATGTACCTGAAACTCAGTTCTTGCTATGCACTTAACAATTGTGGAGCAAAGCTGATGAAAAACGACGTTCTTTAAACAGTAAAATGTAGTAATAAAACGCGATAATTTAAAACAGTATTCTTAACTAGTCCATAAAAGGTTTTCAGCACTTATTTCTGATAGTATCGAAATCTAAACATAAGAGATAAACGTAATTTTTGTATCTGTTTAAGTACACACATGCATATAACGATATAAAAGGATAAAAAAATACATATTAAAATGTATACCTGTATCTGGAGTTTAAGGACAATCTCTTCGTTTCTCACCAAGCGTGATTAATATACCTGATGGTTTACTTTAGAAATACGTAACATACAGTTTCCAAGACTAACCCTACTGCAGTAGTGATGCTCTTACATAATATAGTATATATAGCTTTATGTTTAGGTTTTCTTTCCACATATATTCCCTTTCAACTATCGCAGTCAAATGTGTCTTTCTAATGTAGGTTCCTATGTAAAATGTTGGTCTTGCACCAGATAACACAAAGGATTGTTTGTTTTTTTTCACTTATTCTCTCAAAGCTTTTTGTATTGCTTCAAGAACTGAACTTTGTGTAAACTTGTTGAACATGAAAAAAAAAAAGAAGAAAAAAAAAAGGCCTCTCAATAAACCAGTAGCGACAACTTAAAATTATGATAATCAAGTTCGTAAAGATAAAGTTAATTATTCCTGAGAAGAAAGTGGAGATGTATTTAGGAAACCGATTGTTTGATGCAAACCAAAGGCTTTTCACTTATCACTAGGGTAGCAGAGCGCAGCCGCGGAAACACAGCTTGTACAAAACATAGCCTCCAGTGTACATCTAAATGGTAATTTATCATTCAACACGGTTGAACTTAACAAAAGTGAGTCCCGCCCCTTACGTAGCGGTGCCTACTTTAAGTGGTCGATAAAAGGACTCATGAATGCTTTTTCGCTACAATTTGATGGAAGACCTTTGGACTAAACAACAAATTACAGTTTTTAGGTTATAAATTTCTCTTAGATCTATACAAGTAAATATAAACATAACTACGTATTATGATACATAAATAAAGTGCGTATATTTATGAAAAGTGAGCAGAAATTGCAAGCGGACTCGACAATGCGTAATACGCAAGCGCACTCAACAATACGTAATACATAAAAGGATAAAACATAAATAAGAATATTTCAAAATATGTAGTTACGGATTTGTAAATGATCTCAACCATGGACTTAACCTGGGTCAGGGCCTGGCATCACCTATAGTTAGGCCACTCGCATTGCAATATGAGTGTTGCGGGCTCGAATCCTCGTCACCGAACATGCTCGATCTTTTAGCCGTTGGGGGTTTATAATGTGACGGTCAATCCCAGTATTTTTTGGTAAAAGAGTAGTCCAAGAGTTGGCGGTGGGTGGTACTGACTAGCTTTAGTTTATCTCTGCTAAATTAGGAATGGCTGGTGCAGATAGCCCTCGTGTATCTTTGCGCGAAATTTAAAACAAACCAAACCAATTAGCCTAGGTCTGACAACATAAAAACATGATTTAATATATATATATGCTTGTGTTGGTTCTGATGACGAAATTCCGCGTGTAGTAATCCATTTTAAGTGAACAGCTTGTCAAACTAAACCAATTAGCCTGGGTCTGACAATATAAAAACATGATTTAATATATATGCTTGTGTTGGTTCTGATGACGAAATTCCGCGTGTAGTAATCCATTTTAAGTGAACAGCTTGTAGTTTGTGTGAAGGGGTGGATTCTTATTTTTGGCCTTTAAGATGTAAACACACATACATATTTATATATAGTCACACTGTTTACTTACTTGCACATCGAGGAAACATATCAGAAAGAGGATATGTTTATTCACATTTACACCTAAAATTATCGATTCGATTCAATTTACTATTACAAGGTTATTCAAGTAGTTGTGCTACAATTTTGCTCAATTTTGAAACGATCACATATTTCTTGGAAATAATAATGATAAATTACGATCAGAGTAAGCTGTGTGCTTAGAGCAAAACTGAAAATTAACCTGGCCATCAGTATAGATAATTTAATATATTTTTCTTACGTTTCTGCTTATAAAGATTAGACTGCATTCTTTCACAAATTGGGTACCTTCGCTGTTAACGATTCTTTCGGCCGTAATCCCAATAACATCTTACGATGATTTCCTGAAACCTTAAGATAATGGCTAGAGATTACTGAAAGTATAGTAAGGAGTTAAAAATAGATGACGATGAAAAATAAAAATAAAAACGTTAAATTTGCTTATTCGAGATAATATGGATGAGATGAAAAATGTGCTGAAAAATAATGAATTTAAGAATAACTTAATTAGCGTGATTCTTCAGTTAGAACGCCTTATCAGACATAGGTTTTGACTCTTTTTAACATAAGTATCTTCCATGCACGCGGAACCCTGAGATACATACCTGAATTTAAATAAAGAAATACTCTTCGGATTAATAGCCAAATCTGATCGCTAAAATATATTGTTAAGCCTCGTATGCCACCCGTGAGCTATAATGCCTATATATTCCATTGTTAAACCTGGTATGCCACCCATGAGCTATAATGCCTCAATATGCAAAAGTTTCGATCCGGCATTTAAAGATATTTTACGAAGGTGGAACCCAAGTGTGTAAAGAAAAATACTGCTACGGTTAAAAAAAACAAAAAAACAATATTACTGTAGTCAGTTTCACATTGTATATATACTTACCACTCTAAGCTCAATGGGAAGGGTGGTATGTTTTTCTTATATTAATTATACGGGGCTGGTCATATGTGAGCATAACGTTAACTAATAAACTAATATAGAAAACCTGTACGCCCCTCAGCTGATTTACAGTAAACAATTGAGTAACTTAACAACGTATTGAATAAAGATGCGGGTAACCTATTTAAAAATAGATTCGTGATTTTTTCTTGGTAAACTACATATAACATTAGGTTCAATAAACATCAGTATCATTTACAGAGTTTGTATGATCTTATGATAAAAACCCTTTCAAACTACCTGCAATACATAAATAAATATAAATTCAACTTGGCTGATTAGATTTACACCATAATGCTAATTATACATCATAATAACAAAACGGCATGGTTAAGTAAAATAACACAGACACCACATGTAAATTAGCCGGTTTCTTCTTCTTCTTCTTAAACATCATGACAATCTTTCTGCTCGTTATATAATTAGAGTTTATGGAGTGACAGCTTTCTCCGATAGAAAACATACAACAGAGAGATTTTTTTTATACTTTGTAACAAAGTTAAAGTAGCGGTCATGTAGTAGTAGTAGTAAACAGAAAGATTTGTTTTAAACACTTTTTAACAAAGTTAAAGTAGCGGTCATGTAGTAGTAGTAAACAGAGAGATTTGTTTTAAACACTTTTTAACAAAGTTAAAGTAGCGGTCATATAGTAGTAAACAGAAAGATTTGTTTTAAACACTTTTTAACAAAGTTAAAGTAGCGGTCATGTAATAGTAGTAAACAGAAAGATTTGTTTTAAACACTTTTTAACAAAGTTAAAGTAGCAGTTATGTAGTAGCAGTAAACAGAGAGATTTGTTTTAAACACTTTTTAACAAAGTTAAAGTAGCAGTTATGTAGTAGCAGTAAACAGAGAGATTTGTTTTAACACTTTTCGGCGAAATGAAAGGAAACAGATTTGTTAACTATCTCTCCAAAGGTTTTTGGTAAACTCTGCAAATGGTGAGGCAAAATCTACTATAAGTTGGTATAGTTGTTATTATACTGTTGGTGCTGAAGGAAATATTACCAAAACAATTGAAACCAACTGAATTATTGCATATATATACAAAACTCCAACCTAATTATTGTATATATATATATATATATGTTACCTAAATGAACTTAGGTTACTATATGGTAAAGTAAAACGGACCCAAAACACCGACTGAATTATTGTGTATATATATTATTGTTATATATATATATTTATTGTTTGTTTCAAAGTAAGACGTAAGAATTAAACTATTTTCTATTTACCCCCCACCCCCCGTATGCAAAGATAAGTTTTAACCTAACCCAAGATGCAGTAACTTTCATGACATCTATAGGGTTTATATTACTAGTAGTAAACAAATATTTGTTTTGAACACTTTTTAAGGAAATTAAAGTAGTTTTATGTAAATGAATTTTCAGCGAACTCGTACGTATATATGTATATATGTATGTATATAGTGTTGAAATAAAATTGCTGCTGGAAGTGAAATGAATCTATAAATTTGCGAATTGGCGATAATAATTTGCGACTAGGATGTTACTGAAAATAGAAATAAGAGGAATGTATAAAAAGCAGTTCGTCTTACTTCATTTTCCACCAAGGTTAGATTTAAAATGGCATTTCAAACATATGTCATACATTGGTTACGTGTAATCAAATACCAGCAACGCTAAAAATGTTCTGCAATGTATATACTACAACAAAATCGCGTTTCTACATTACACTTATAATACTATTTATGTGACACTTGCAGAAATATGACCACTAAGTAACAAGTAACTAAGTCAAGAATGTAATAGCGGCTTGACTCCTACTTCCTTGTTTTACGTACCTCAATGACTTTTTTCATTGTTGTACAAGTGTCGACTTAGTCTTTGCTGTATTAACCTCCATAATGAACTACCATCGATGGCTCACTCTTTACTGATTATAGAATATTATCATGCTTTTGATATGTTATGTTCACTCCTAATATTACTCTTTAGCAGGGATGTCCATCATTTCTAGAGCTTAGGATAAGTCTCTCCTCAAATCTTGTGTCTCTCCTTAAAGATTTGTTTTGAACAATGAATTAACAACATTTGGAGTTGTCAGAATACATCTAAATATTATGTTGGCTATAAATCAAGACTAACTTTTTGAGGTTCAAGTCAATCTGCATTATGTTAAAACATAATATCATAGTCCTACTTGTCCATCCCCCTCTCATTGGCTCAGCGTAATGCTAAAAACCGGGTTTTCATACCCATTTGGGCATAGCACTGATAGCCCATTGTGTAGCTTTGTGTTTAACAACAAACAAACAATCATAGTACTATTCTCAACGTTTCAGAACATACTGAAGAAATGCACGTCCCCTCCAAATACAACCCTTTGTGTCTATGGTGTAAGCAAGAAAAGTAAAATTTAACGGTAACCTAATTAGCCTCTGCTATTTCATAAATTTTATTCCCTTCCCCCAGAGAATATACCCCTTGTACCTCCCCACGCCTCTTTAGACTCATTGTGGGATGTTTATGTAATAGTTGAAATGTAGTAAGTGCAAAGTCGCACTTCCCGAGTCAATAGCATTGAATTTAACACATGTTGCTGGGTGACCCAGTATAGGTTCATGGTTTAGCTAGTAAGCTGTGGTATAAAGTTAACACATGTTGCTGGTGACCCAGTATAGGTTCATGGTTTAGCTAGTAAGCTGTGGTATAAAGTTAACACATGTTGCTGGTGACCCAGTATAGGTTCGAGGTTTAGCTAGTAAGCTGTGGTATAAAGTTAACACATGTTGCTGGTGACCCAGTATAGGTTCGAGGTTTAGCTAGTAAGCTGTGGTATAAAGTTAACACATGTTGCTGGTGACCCAGTATAGGTTCATGGTTT
>NW_013667568.1:199048-230142 GCF_000517525.1 Limulus polyphemus
AAGAGCAGATGATCTATAGAACAGCTGTCCATAATTTTGAGCTGATAGACCAGAGTAGAGACAGTTATGGTTAACAGCACCCACCAAAAATAGTTCCGATATTCTTGTCTGACCAAATAGTGGGTTTTGGCGTCACTCTTTTAGTGCAATGGACTCACTAATCCAAGTTCGGTGCACGTTTTTATGTAAATAGGATTCGAACCATGAATCCTTGGATTTACATTCCAGTCAGGCTAGCCACTAGGCTACGCCCATCCACCCTTTACAGGAGGTAGAAATAATATTTCAGAATAATGAGTAATTCATTAAAAAAAGAAGTTTTATACAAAAATTCTACCCGATTTTTCTGTTATGTAAACCCTTTTGTAATTGGGGGTAGTAACTTAATGGTTAGCGCGTTGGGATGAGCATGAAGAGGGGTGGGGCTCGAGAAATGATACCGTATAACACGCTTAGCACTTTTATTTGGGAAAGAGTTATAAAACTGATAATCAGCTCAATTACTTAGTTCAAAAGCCAGATAAAGCTCTTAACGCACAGATGCTGGTAACTGGCTACCTTACTTAAGTTATGGACAGCTATAACTGAAACCTATAATATAACTTAATCAACTTGAAGAATTTTGTCGTACAACTTATAAAATACTATTGGAGTATTTAATGATTGCGTTCAATTTTTTTTTCAAAAACTTTTCTTGGCCAGCTTTTCTGTCTCTTACGGTGCCTGGCATGGGCTAGTGGTTAGGACACTCGACTCACAATCTGTGGATCGTGGGTTTGAATCCCACAACCGAATAATCGTGCGGGTGTTAGTATGTGCTGGTCAATCCCGTTATTTTTTAGTAAATACTAGCCAAAAGTTGGCAATGGGTGGTGTTGACTAGTTACTTTTCCTCTAGCCTATCACTTCTAAATTAGGGATGGCCAGCGCAGATAGCCTTCAAATAACTTTGCACGACATTGAGCAAACAAAATGTTTCTTACGTAAACAAGCGGTAAGCTTGAGGGCTTAGAACGCTAAAAATCTATGTTTGATACCAGCGGTGGGGGGAGTACAAATAAACTTAAGTTTCTGTATATATTAATTAAAGATGACCTATCAAACCATTCTCATTTCTGGCTAATATTAATACTACAATTATTCCCCCTATTTCAATATTCAGACACTTTGTTGATGATTTCCATATGCATGTTTTTATTTTTCTCTAAGCTTTATGTATCTGAAAACATTTTATTAAGCTTCTGGAGTTTTTATTAAGTGGGATCGGGCATTGAGTTTTAATTAATCACGAGACTGATAAAGTTCCAAGCTAAAACCAGCGTAACAAACGTGTAAATCTCGGTTGTTGTTTCTTAAATTTATGTATTTAACTTTACATTTTGTTATATATATACCACTACTATAAAATATGTTATAGTTTGTATATCTATGTACGCATAATAACACAATTTTTATGACATAGGAGATTATGCAGTATAGAAATTTTATATCCATAGGCGCAGGAACTGGCAGAGGAGATTGAAACCTCTCTAGGTTTTAAGGAAATTTTTTTTTTGTAGTTTTGGGCAAAGTTATTTCAGTGTATATTTGAACATTTGATTTGGGGGCTGAATACCCTGTAGTCAATACAGCACGTGTTTCATCTATCCAGTACACAACACACGTTTTCGTTTGACATTCCTAATAAGTAAAATACTCCGCATTGGAAATTTGTAAGACACTGATGGCGACAGTTTAAAGGCGTCGGTTACCCACGTTGGTGTGTGTTCTCTGTCATTAACGGACTTACAACGCTAAAAAACGGGTTTCGATACCGGTGGTGGGCAGAGCACAGATGGCCCATTGTGTAGCTTGTGCTCAACTTCAAAACAACAACAACAGCAACAACTCTGTTATTAGACTATCACAGTTTCTAGATATATTTTACAAATAGATCTCTACAGATAAGCAACAGCGAAAATAATCTTTTTTTTTAAATTTCTGACACACAGGCTGCTAAATTAGGTAAGAACTTTTTTCTAACATTCTTACGAGGTTTGGAACGTGTAAAATTCCATTGACAAGTATTGGTCACAGAAGTACCTGAAGATGATTTTATTACATTTACAAACATCCAGTTTTGTTTAGCACGTAGCAAAAAAAAAGGGGGGGGGACGATTGATTTAATATCATTTTAAATGACATTTTTTTCACGATTTGAATGATGGTTTTATGATTGTTAGAGCCGACGTGAGGAGAATTTCCCAAAATAGAAGGGATGTGTAATACTTTGAAAAATAAAAATGTGATAACAAATGAAGATTAAAGAAACAACAGAAAAAAATAATAACATCTGGTATACCCGCACAAGTCACGTGGTCCATATGAAAGAAATGATGCATAATTGTACTTAAAGAAAAAAACAACAACTTCATATTTATCCTAAACATTGTAATCCAACAATGGATAAATAGTTTTATAATATTATTATGGAAATTGCACAGGAGTTAGTGGCTAGTGGTACCAATTTCATTCTGTCATTAGTCTTGTCATATTAGAAAGCAGGGAGTCGCAAACTTTTCTGTGGGGGATAGGAGCAAGCTCCCAGATCTTTCTCTAAGCGCCCCCCCCCCCAGTGGCACAGCGGTATGTCCGCGGACTTACAATGCTATAAACCGGGTTTCGATACCCGTGGTGGGCAGAGCACAGATAGCCCATCGTGTAGCTTTGTGCATAATTACAAACAAACTTTCTCTCAGGACCAAAAATCTAGAGAACAATTAACAAAGAGGCAGTTAGGATCTACAGAATCAAACAAGGATTAGGAATTTATTTGGAGAAAAGAAATTAAAAGATGTAAGACGTGAACGTAAGATATGAAGCCTGATGTGAGTGAAACACGTTAAAACATAGATCAGTTACAGTAAGAACTGAAATAAGGCATTAAACTAAACTGATTACAAATTGTGAATAAATAATTGAAAGAAAACTGAACTGCAGTGAAAAGAAAGTAAACTTGAAAACACACACTGATCAGCTGGATGAGAAGAAGCCTATTACGTACCATGACTCTTTGATTAAAATTCAGGATGAGCACTAATTCAAAATAAACAAATAACTGTAAATCTACATTTACATTAATAATGCTCACGCAGAGATCTCGGAATTCACACCTCCTCTCTCCTCACCATTAGGTATATAATAATAATAATGCATATGCAGAGATCTCGGAATTCACACCTCCTCTCTCCTCACCATTAGGTATATAATAATAATGCATATGCAGAAATATCGAAATTCACACCTCCTCTCTCCTCACAATTAGGTATATAATAATAATGCATATGCAGAGATCTCGGAATTCACACCTCCTCTCTTCTCACCATTAGGTATATAATAATAATGCATATGCAGAGATCTCGGAATTCACACCTCCTCTCTTCTCACCATTAGGTATATAATAATAATGCATATGCAGAGATCTCGGAATTCACACCTCCTCTCTATTCATTAGTAGGTATATAATAATTTTTTGTTGCTTCCATTCTTTCTCTATATATAAATACACACACATATAGAAGTATTTATATAAATATCCACGTGTTATGTACTCTGTACACTTAACACAAACTTCTAGGAGTGTAGTAAATGAAAAGTAAGACAAATCATTGGAAAGGTTTTGGGTGAATAATGCTCTATATATGTATATAGCAGGAACATGGGTGCTGTACGTTTTATCGTTAGCTGTCGAATTTAAGGGGTTCTTCTTTCATCCGTGACACACGATTTGAGGGAGGAAAACATTAGATGCATTTATTAATCATTATAACGAATATAGATATTCCGCATGATCTTACTAAGTGTGTATGTTTAACTTGATGTTAAAAAAACCTCCTGCGACAATATATTAGGATAAGATGTTTACTTATACGATGATGTTGTTTTTGCAATAATTCTAATAATATAATAAGAGGATCATCCAACTTAAGATATTTAGGTTAATCGTAATCTCGTATACTAAGCTAACATTGTAAAATAATCTTCATAATCCCTGTCTTATTTTGTAATTAAAATGACACACTGTTCTTTCTTGGTGTAAGAAGTTGCAGTTTCAGCTACTGGAATAAATAGTTGTGACACGTCTTTAGATACGTTTTATTTACATAAACTTGTTAGAATACAGTTCCATTACACAGTGATTTTCAAAATTTTGATTTCTGCAAATATATTCACGAATGGAAGCAAGTCATATTATCGATGTAATTGTAATAGGCCCCAATATAAAAAAAAAGAAGTATTAAAAGAGCAGTCCTCTCTTAATGAGATACAATTGATGGTTGTTTACGTATTGTTTAGGAAGTTTTTCAAATAGTTTCCACACTAAAATAAAAGAAAGTCCATCCAATACGGAGTTTAAGAAAGTTTATGTGTAAAAAAAAAAAGAACGCAAAATACGCCTATTACTTTTTCCTTCCTCCTTCTTTGTAAGCCTACCTTTGTGCTGACAGGATGTGCGTTATCAAAAGACCCCTATCTCCAAGTGTCCCCGTCATTACGACGACAAAGTGTGAATGGTCCTCTAACCTTTGACCCATACTTCCCAAGAGTTCGCCATTCAAACTTGACGCACCCTACGATGAGAGAATCAATAGAACCGGTCTGGAATATTTCTTTTATAAATGCAACAACACAGAGACAACTAAAGCTCTTTCTGTAGATAATCGAACATATAATACAACGTAGCAAAAATCCTTGAGATTCTATAGTGAATTTTGTAACCTTCAAAATATGCGAAGATTATTCGTCAGGAACATCCTTCAGTTTGAGGGTGCAGGCTGTGGTGGATGTGTAGTCCTTACGGGACTTTTATATCAATTGTAAGAAACTCGACATTTGCAGATAAATAAGCAAAAGTCAATTTGAATTATTCGCTAGTTGTACATAAGAAACATTATGGCTTCCTTTTTCTCATAGACTGGGAAAAATAAAACATAGAAATGAAGTAGTTTATTTAAATGCACTTTACAGGCGTTCCCCTCTTGTATGGTTATCTGTGCTCTGCCCACCACGGGTATCGAAACCCGATTTCTAGTGTTGCAAGTCCGCAAACATACCGCTGTGCCACTGAGGCCCCTCTTGTATGGCTATCTGTGCTCTGCCCACCACTGGTATCGAAACCCGATTTCTAGTGTTGCAAGTCCGCAGAAATACCGCTGTGCCACTGGGGACCCTCTTGTATGGTTATCTGTGCTCTGCCCACCACGGGTATTGAAGCCCGGTTTCTAGTGTTGTAAGTCCGCAGAAATACCGCTGTGCCACTGGGGGCCCTCTTGTATGGCTATCTGTGCTCTGCCCACCACGGGTATCGAAACCCAGTTTCTACTGTTGTAAGTCCGCAGAAATACCGCTGTGCCACTGGGGGCCCTCTTGTATGGCTATCTGTGCTCTGCCCACCACGGGTATCGAAACCCGGTTTCTAGTGTTGTAAGTCCGCAGACATACCGCTGTGCCACTGGGGGCCCTTTTGTATGGATAAAAAAGTGAAACTTATTTGGTGCTTTAGTTCTCAATTACGCTGCAGTTTTTTTTTATTGATAATTAGTCCAAATCATAAATAAAAATATATTATTAATGAAATAGTAAAGGTACTCAGCAACACTAATGTTAAAATATTGTAGTATATATTAGGTGTGGGCCGCTTCTTTCCATTATTTTGAGCCGTAACACACCACCCGTCTGTCCGATGCGAAGGTAAACATACCAGGCGCGGCATTAAACGTCACTTTCGTTTGATCGACTTCACGTCTTTACTACGGATCTCGAGAGTATGCGATATCCAAGAAGCTGAACAAGCTTTCGGCTTTCTACGTTCTTCCGCAATATTTAATTTTTACATGTTTGGCTAATTCCTATCCAGACGTCTTCTACGGGAAAGAGCATTTAAACGCGAGTTGTTAGATTAAATCTTGACTCGATATGACAAGACTAGTTCTCCGATTGACAACGATTAATCACGACTGGCGCTGATTGACAGATTACGCGGTCAAGAGTGCATAGGTTTGACATACCAAATTCAACACGTACTACATTTACGAAAGGAAAATATGTTAAGATAGCGATCATCCACCGAAGTGCCTGGCACTATTTAAAAGTGCACGTTGAGACACAGTAAAGGTTGAGCTGTTACTATAAACCCCTCCGCGTTTTAGCCATAGATGACGTTATCTCACTAGACCACCTGTGCATCACTCGGGTTAATTGCTCTAAATAAGTTTAAGATGGTAAAGTGTAGTACATATGGTTCAGAGCCAAATTTAGCTGTTAGAATCACACGCATAACAAATTATACTCGAGTAAAGATGAAAAAAATCAGGCCAAATTTGTAACTTACAATAAGAATGTCGTCACAATTTTTTGGATTGATCTAATGTACCTGATACTAAATCGTCCTCTGGAACTTGCGATTTTATGCGTTTCTTTTCACTGCTTTTCTTTAACTGTTATACACAAAAGCTGCTAATTTTTAGTTATTTTATTTATAAAAGTATTAACTTAGATATTACTTTTTGAATTTGCAGCAACTAAAAACTTTTTAACAAAACTAAATAAAAAGTCACAAAACTTAAGCATGCGCCGTCTATAAAACACTCATAATATTTGAAGTTGTACCAACCACGAGACTCTTAGTCTAGACATTACTTGAAACCAGTAAAAAACAACAACACCCAACGATGTACAAACTTGAACCCTTTGTGACTTTGAACAGTCCTTGAATCCTAAAAGTAATAACCAAACCACTTTTTGCAACAACAATCAAATTCTAGTTATAGAATAGATATAACGAATGGACAAAACCATCAATTTCACACAAGGATCTATAAAAACTATTAAGCTTAGTCCTAAACCAGGCTTTAAAATTGGAAGATGTAAGAATCAAAAAACCCTGGATTTAAACCAGACCTTCAAACCAATGCCTTCTACCCAATACGTACAAAGAATTGACAAAAGTATGTAGGTAGTAGGATATAATATTTACTGCTTTTATATGTAATCTTACAATACAAACACATATATCACATACGTTGGTAGAAATTCGGTAAACCTAGCACTCCAGTTTATCTTGAACCAAGAAATAAATGTTAGTAGTAAAACTTAAAATGCTGCACCAATACCATAACGAGAGACGTCATTCAGAAACACACCCACTGTAATGGTCACCTTTAGGGGACACCTACGACGCTTTGGAAGTTACTTTGGTTTGTCGAAAGGGAATTGGTACACAGGTGGATAAAATAAGTGAAATTTCTGTCTAGTCTGACGGGCACACACACACATAAACATCTAGCATGGATACTGTAAAGTGCGACTATCAATTACAAACGACGGAAGCTCGGTACAGCACACCTGAATTTACAGTTGACAAATGACCAACAAACTAGCAGGAAGCCATCAGGTTCTTGAATCATTGAAGCTTTTAGTGCTCTTTTACTCATACAAACCCATTTTTTTTCCAGTTCTTAGATTTTTGTTTAAAAAGAAAAGAAGGAAACATCAAGGTTTATGATAACTAACCATTAAATGCAATAGGTACTAATGATCTAATGAATAGCTAATTAATTCACGATACACAAAACATTAAATCCTGTAGATAAGTTTTAAAATATAAACCAGTGCATAAATTTGATACGAAAGAAGATATACAAATTTTTATTTTGAAAACTGTTTGCTTGTTTTTGGATTTTGGCGCAAATCTACACGAGGGATATCTCCGCTAGCCGTCTCTAATTTAGTAGAGGGAATGCAGCTAGTCATCACCACCCACCGCCAACTCTTAGGCTACTCTTTTACCAACGAATAGTGGGATTGACCGTCACATTATAATGCCCCCCACGGCTGAAAAGGGCGAGCATGTTTGGTGTGACGGAGATTCGAACCCGCGACCCACAGATTGCGAGTCGAGCGCCCCTACATATTGAGAACTCAGCACAGAGATCGAAGCGTCATTAATATATATAGAAACCCGTCAGCTACTTCGTATCAATAGAAGATTTTTAATATGCTCAAAACATTACCTAACCTAAACTAAAAGAAGATCGGACGACTTATAATTTAAAATAGCATACAAGTTACTGAATAGTAGTGTAGATGTTAAGTATACTTAAAAATAAAAGATATAAGTTTGGTGATGCCCAGGTACGTTTTGTTGATTCAACAGAAACTACTGATATGAACAAGAACTGTAACACCATTCTTTACTTACTTTTGGTGAAAGTGATATAAGCCAGAGCAATATATTAATGCAGTTTCAGTTACAACTAAAAAATAGGCTTAGTGGTTTAGTGTATATTATCCATATTTTCTGAGCAAGGCAAAATGCATACATAGTTTAGACCTAAAAATTAACACCGTAAATAACGTAGCTAATTTAATATACCAGTATAACTAGATGTGTGCAGTATCATAAGACAGAAAATTATGATGATTAGAATGTCTTGATTCATGAGTTGTATCCTCGCTGTAACAGATATTTTCTTGCATACATATCAAAGATATTATTTTATTACGAGTTACAACTTTTACAGTATATTTTACAAATATTTTTAGAAAAATGATCGAAACGTCGTACTTGTTCTAAAACAATATTTTTTCTTAACAAAACTAAATAAGAAAAAAAATGTTGTTTTAGAACAAGTACGACGTTTCGAACATTTTTCTAAAAATATTTTTCCTTACTGTAAAGGTTGTAACTTGTAATAAAATAAGACTTATAATCAGTAAGTAAATTCAAAATGAAACCATTATCTCAAAGGTAATATTGTGAAAGTAGAAGACGTTAATTTTCAAACTGACGTTGTTTTGCATAAATAAACTCAAGGTCAAATGTAAGCTTAAGTACATTCATCGTCCTTCTCCTCAAATGTGTAGCAGGACAGCAGACTCAGCAGGAGTGGAGCTGGAAGGTAACAAAGGCTGGGGGAGTTTCCCTTCCCACTGACGTATTCTACCGATGTTAGCAGTTCTAAAGGAGGAAAAAGGCTCGTCTTCCCTGGCCTTCCGATCTCGCTAAATGGCACGGGTGAGTGTGCATTAGGTTCTAGAGGTATGAGGACCCTGACAAATCGTCTTGCTCCCCGCCGAGAACTCAATCTCCCGCTCTCGTTTATCGTGGGAATAACGGCCAGGTGTACTCCCGAGGGCTTTGTGATCCTGCCGCAGGCTGGTGCCTGCTGTGACCCGCCCGTGGAGGCCGCTGTCCCATCCCGAGTGCACAAGAAAATTTATTTCAAACAAATGACTGATCATAAGACGACTATGTCAGATTATTTTAACTAAGATATACACAGAACTTAATGTTTCATATCAAAAGTACAAGAACTATCTGGATGTTGCAGGGACACAGTTTCAGTGTCAGAATGATTTATTATAGTTGTCAAAAATGACTGTAAATAATATGTCACAGAAGGTTTATATTATCGCCTTTCCGTACGAGTTTGAGAGATTATAAAACTAATATTCAAGGATTAATCTCTATGGTAGGTACAACACAGATGGCCAGGTGGTTAAGGCACTCGACTCGCAATCTGAAGGTCGTGGGTTCGAATCCCCGTCATACCAAACATGCTCAATCTTTCAGCCGTGGGGGCATTATAATGTGACGGTCAATTCGTTGGTAAAAGAGTTGCCCAAGAGTTGGCGGTGGGTTGTGATGACTAGTTGCTCTCCCTCTAGTCTTACACTGCCAAATTGGGGACTGCTATCGCAGATAACCCTCGTGTAACTTTGCGCGAAAATTCACAACAAACAAATACAGATAGCCCAATATGCAATTTTGGGCTAAAATCAACCAAACAAACAAAGAAACAAAATTTGTGTTACACAATTATCCAGATTGTGATTCACATTATAGTTCAAAAGAAACATTTTTTTGCATAGTTATAGTAGATAGCTTCTATATAAACCATTGGCTAACAAACAACCAAAGAAGCACAACAAAATTTGTATTACACAATTATCCAGATTGTGATTCACATTATAGTTCAAAAGAAAAATTTTTTTGCATAGTTATAGTTGATAGCTTCTATATAAACCATTGGCCATATACTTTATTACTTATAACTTTCACGTATTAGATTTGAAAATTCGTTTTTAGGTGTTGGAGGCTCACTACTTTACTTTAAACCTTTCTTCTCTAAGAAGATAAGTTTGCGTCCTTTTCCAATATGATTACCACGTCCCTGTATAATGATTGATCTATTAATATCAAACACAAAAGAATATTCAAAATGTCGCCAAGTGTTCAGATTGGTAAATAAGCGGCCATATTAATTATTTGATTTAAATACCTAGTCAAAAACATTAATTAAGTTGACAAAATCAATATTTTAGAGGTTGTAGCGCTAATCGAAGCTTTTATTTAATCTAAATTATGGGTATTTAATAACAAAACTATATATTATTATTCTGAACGGTAGAACGGAGTCTAGTTGAGAACCGGTCCGTTTTTGGTTTTCAGGACGTAAGAAAACACACAAGATTATGAACAGTCTCAAGAAAGCCTCTTTATGTATTTTGTTATTCATATGTGATTTATTACACTGGAATCAAATATTGCAGAAATTTAATTCATGGCGTTACAATAACTATACAATTTACTTCAATGGTAACATGTGATAGACGACAGCGTCATACAGGAAGACGATTTGTTTGTTTGTTGAATTTTCGTGCAACGCTACTCGAGAGCCATCTGCGGTAGCTGCCCCTAATGCTTATCAAGCGATAGACTAGAGGGAAAGCACATAGGTAACGCTACACTCCGCCAACTCTTGGGCTACATACTTACCAACGAATAGTGGGATTCACTGTTACCTTTTAACGCCTTACGACTGAAAGTGCAGCATGATTGGCGAGGGGTTTCGATCTCGCGAAACGCAGATTACGAGGCGAATGCCCTAACCACCGGAACATGCCAGGCTCAAGGTAATAGAATAAACTATTGTATAAACACATGAGAATTTCTGGGTACTTGGAAATCTCTTTCTACTTTGAAAACCATTTTAAATTTCAGTTATGCCTGCTTAAAATACAGATGGCGTTAGGTGTACAGCGTCGGAAAAAAAAAGGGGGCTTTCCTTTTTTTCCCCTTAATGGGCGTGGACAAGAAGGGGAGTTCATGTGATAGAACCACCTTCATCTATCAGAAAAAAAATTAACGATTTTATTTTTATTTAAAGATCAGTGAAAACCCATATTCACAAAACATTTCAAAATAACAGTTACTGCATTCTATAGTGTTTATGTCTTACAAATTCATATGACAATTGTGTACACGAGTATCATAAATGAAATACTTGGTTTTTCTAGTTTAATCTTTCAAATCAATACGTAAAACAGACAGTTCTTGAGCAAAAATAATTAAATAAAATTAGTCAAACGAGACATACATTTTTTACTTGCTCAATAATTTATTTGTAAAGTTTAAAAATATATATGTTCAAAACTTTAAAAACATTGGTTTATAAGAAACTTCATGTGTACTTCGTGAGTTATTCTCCTGAAGATGGTAGAATTATTTCCACCAAAACATGTAGAGTTTTAAATTTTTTTTTAAGTTATATTCTCTAAACTTTATAAATAAATTATTATGAAAGTAAAAAAAATGTTAATATCTCGTTTGATTCATTTTATTTATGATATTTCAAATGTTCAACATAACAAAGACCAAGTACTGTTTTGAGGAAACACAAAATAAAAGAACTGTCAGTGAGTACAGCTTTGGTGCTTCACTCACTGACAATTTCAATATACGGGATGAAGCAAAAGTCGCTCATCATCATGATTTTTCTAAGTTCTACCCTTACAGCTGTTCGAATACATTGTTGATATCTCTCGAAACAATAAGATTACTTTTATAAGTTCTTGCAAGATTAATGGTTTCCCAACCAATTATTGTAACAGAAGAAAGAAGACACGGTTGATGAAAAACAAAGAAGTGTCATAGTGAGGCGGGACTTTTGCATTACTCTGTATAATTATTAAAATAATAATATAACAGTTTTGTAAAAAAAAATAGGATTTCATTTTTTACACCGAAAATACAAAATGAGTTAATTCTGCATGTAGTCATGGTAGTGCCAGTTTTTACCTTTCTTTTTTTAATGGAGAAAATAAGTTAGAATTAATATACTTTTTAGGCAGTTAAAAACTAATAAGATAACAGTAGGAGAAAACAACTTGTAATTTTTTGTTTGTTTTATATCTAAAACACCTGTATTGGAGCCCAAATGATACAATATTTTCAATACATTTCGATTTAACATTACACTGTGAATAAACTGTGTGTTTAAGTGAAACTACATGAGATCTTCTACAGAATGTATTTTGGATACAGGAAAAAAAAAGAAAAAAATTTTCAATATAATCTTTTTTTACCACAGGGTCTCAATAAGAGGCGAAGTAGTGTTTTTGGGTGGTAGAACAAGGAACGAGAAATTCTGGTAATTGTTTCCTGTAGAAGTTACATACATCATTGGAAAAGGTTTTGAATCTGCTGTGTGCAATTCATATGATGGTCAAAAGCTACGCAGGGTTTCGGAGTGGCAGCACCACCTCAACAGCAACGGCCACACACAGGAATTCGTTGTCCATCTTTTGGTTCTCAAATCAAATGCGACTTTTCTTCATTGTCTGTTTGAGGTTGGAGACTTTGTTCTTGAACTACTGATCTGGCAAAAGGGTACTACTATTGTTCTTGTCTGCACCGAACCTATTTTTGAGTGTCGCCATGGCATCTTTGGACTTAATAGATGGATTTGCCTCAACAAGCTTTGTCAAAGAAGCCCATTGTGATCGCAAATACAGCGGCTGCAAGTAGAATATTTCTAAATCTTGCAAATGCAAGTAATCGAGGGTGATGAATGATGATATGCTGAAGAGTAGCAAAGTTCCAGTCACGGCCAGCGGGAGTTGGAGCTATTTGCTGAAGATCTATTCTTAATACAGAATCTTTCCCTCAACCTTTGGTGGAAAGGATATAACGTAACAAATCTCGGTAAAACTAATATAAAATGTAGCATACAATGAAATATGACACTCACTATATACAGTTTTCAAATCGGACAAAATTTGACTGAGTTATGACTAGTCATATCATCAGCAAGAACTCTATAGTTAATAACAGTACTTCTTGTTGTGTAACCGATGGGTTCGCAACGTGAACGTTTTTCTTTTTTGCCAATCGTTGCACATGTTTTTGTTTTCAGACCAACCTTTGAAGTTGTCAAACACTATACTTAAATTTAAACAATGTCTATTTTCTGGAAATTTCTCCGTTTTCCTGTTTCCAAATATAATTTTCAGGTTCTTGTACAATTTTGATCCCACAAAATATTTTTTTCTTAAACTCGTGCTATTTTTGTATCTCAAGAAAATCTTTTGTATCATTTCTGGATTTTATTATTATTATTATTACGTTTATAGAATAAATTCTATGGAGAAGCACGAGATATTTATTATATGACTAAAAACAAGAACCTGATATATTTCAGCTTTCTCAACTTCGTGTTTACTGAATTCGTTTGTTATAAACTTCTTTTACTGTAATATACTTTAGCTTTCTCAACTTCGTGTTTACTGAATTCGTTTGCTATAAAAGATATTTTATAAACAAAAAAATAGACTAACAAATATCTTATATTTTTCTTGTTGTGGTTGTTTAATATCATTATTGTTTTACAATTACACTTTTTCTTAAAAAATAATAATAATAAGCCTGAACTCTATATTTTCTCATTTATTGGTCATTAAAGACAGCAGTAACTTCTGTAAGATTTATTGACTGTAACTGAATTCGTTTGTTATAAACTTCTTTTACTGTAATATATTTCAGCAAACTTCTTTTACTGTAATATATTTCAGCTTTCTCAACTTCGTGTCATAAACTTCTTTTACTGTAATATATTTCAGCTTTCTCAACTTCGTGTTTCAGTAAATGTAAAATACAATACAATTGTAATAAAAGTATCCTTTAGCTATTAAATAAAAATCCGAGTCACAGCTTTTTGAGTGAATTATTTTACTTTTTTGTTAACTTTATAACAACGTTTCGACCACTCGTATGGTCATCACAGGTAAACTGTCATCTTTTGTGCGAAATACTAGAAAAAAAATATAGGGCGACACCTGTGTTATGATTTAAATTAGGTTTTAATTCACGGATAATTAACGCTTATTTTATTTTTCTTCTATTATTATTGTCCTCATTACATAATATTTTAAAGTTGCTAATATTGATTGGATGTTAATTCCTTGTGCTGTGGTCATAAATGTGTGATTGGGATTGTTATGTTCTTTGATCCTAATATTTATTTTGTTTTTTGTTGTAATCACATACTGTAAGCATAGTGATATTATATTGTTATGTCTACGAGAGTATTCTAACAATGTGTCACTGAGTAATCGTGAATATTCATAAAACAATTTTGAGTTACAAAATAGCCATTCCAATATAGACAGAACTTGGTGACCGTGAAGTTAACAGGATTAATGAAGTGAAGAGTGAATTGTATTCTTTTTATAGTGAGATGTTGTCAATACTACAGAAATTAAGTTAGTTTCACATATTAGTATCTCCGTAAATAAGAATTAGTCTGATGGTGATTATATTTGATTAAACAGATGTTTCTGGTTTAAGTACTTAGAAAATTAAGACTTCAGTTGTCGTGTTGAAATTAGAAGGACCTGATTTAGTAACCACCACACCTTCGTTTTTAAAAAAGCGTGAAACAATGAAGTTACATCTGACAAAACCTGTAAGTTATTTGTTGACATCAAACAAATACCGCTGATAATCCAAGACGTTAACTTACATTTTATTTGTTAATATCAAATTAATATTGCTGAAATCCTGAGATGTTAATACGGTTGATAACCTGAAACATTAACTTGCAATTTATTTGTTAATACCAAATGAATATAATTGAAAGCCCGAGATGTTAACTAAGGTCATCTAGGCAGGATTAATAGCCTAATATATACTTAAGGAATAAACCAAAACTAAAATACATACCTCATCAGTAGTGATACGTTTCCTTTTCCATGCCCTCTAAAAATAATGACAACATAAAATAAAAAAATTAGATTTGTACTATATATTTCAGATAGCGTAGACCATGGGTGGGCAACCAATTTTTTTTTCTGGCCATGGATGTGGCCTGTCGATCACAGAAATGGCCACACTATTAATAAAACAGAAAATTTTCGCTAAATAAATTTATTTCAGGATTCTAATGACAGTCAAGGTCAATTATAAACACACAACGCAAAAGTATAAAAAATAATTTTTCAAAATTACAAAAGCGTGAAATTTCAATGAGAGATTTGATATTCTTTCTCTGACCAGCTAAAAAAAACACACTATCGATGATTCTACGAGTTGGCCACACATGGCCATTGGCCAATGGGCTGCCAACACAGGGCGTAGACAAAAGAAAGTTATCATGTACTTGTATATTTTAGATATCACAAACAAAAGAAAGTTCTCATGTACTTGAATGTCTCAGATATCACTAGCAAAAGAAAGTTCTCATGTACTTCTGTGTCTTAGATATCACAAAAAAAGAAAGTATTTGTGTATTTGTATATCTTAGATATCACAAACAAAAGAGAGTTTCCGTGTACATAAATTTCTTAGATATCACAAACAAAAGAAAGTTCTCATGTACTTGTATATCTTAGATATCACAAACGAAAGAAAGTTCTCATGTACTTGTATATCTTAGATATCACAAACGAAAAAGTTCTCATATACTTGTATATCTCAGATATCACAAACAAAAGAAAGCTCTCATGTACTTGTATATTTTAGATATCACAAACAAAATAAAGTGCTCATGTACTTGTATATCTCAGATATCACAAACAAAAAATTTTCTCATGTACATACATATATCTTAAATATCACAAACAGCAGAGGCTTCTGGTTTTAATAAATATATAACGTTTGCTTTAAATTCACATTACAAATAGAATTCGTTGCTAGAAGTACCATGTACTCTATTTATTATAAACAGAAAAAAGAAATTTCTAACTCTACGAATTACTTTTAATATCTCAAACAACAACTTTCCGGTTTTTGTGACTGTTTTATCTGTTAGAAAGATTGATAATTTTTATTTTTTAACTACTTAATATTAAAAATAGAAGAGATTTCTGGATTAAAACGTTTTTATTTTAATTAGTGTTTTAACAGATCATGAAAAGAAGAAACTAGCCACCTTACTTTTAGATATATTTCGTACAGAACAAGTTTCAGGTTTTTGCTGGATATTTTAGACGTCATAGATATGAAAATCTTCTGTTTGTTTTGAATATTTTAGATATCCGAAACAGGAGGCACTTTTCATTATACTGAATGTTTTTAATATCATAAAAAAACAGTTTCGTAAAAAAACTTAGACCTTACATAAAGAAATAATTATGAGGATCTATTGGATATAAGCTAGGTAATATAAACAGACAAAGCTACTGGTTTAACTAAAAGTATCCCCATATAATTTTATAGTTTACATAAATATTCTCGTTATGCCGATGGTTAAAATACAACAGACAGCAGAAGTAGTTATTGTTTCACTGATGTTTTTTAAAATATTTCATAGAAGAAAAAGTTCGGATTTTACTGAAAGATTGGATAAGAAGAAGCTTATTTTGGTTTCTTTTTTTACTTTTCACTCATGGACTGTTAGCATTATTAATATAATTTCCTACAGCTCATGATGTGGTTGCTTGACTGGCTAACTTGCTGGTTTCGCTAGTTCTTGTGAGTGACGACAGCAAGGTTAATTCAAATAAACTAATAACAGTGAAGAGATTACAAGTGTTAAACATAAAAAATGTTGTGTTATTCTAACCCTAAAGATCTGATTTGTAAACGACCTAAAAAAGAAGATTGTAATTACAACCCACTCCTTAATCTGGTTCAAAACATAATAGTTGTTGCTCATGAAAACTTATGATATATATAGCGCCTAGACCATTACTATGTCTGTCGTATTCTAGTCGGCCTGACGAGCACTCCTACAGGCCGAAGGGCCTCGCAGGCATCGGATGTGGAAAATTTAAGGCATTTGACATATTATAACACATTTTCTTTTGCTTTCACTCATGGGCTCTTAAATGTTTACTGAATGTTTCAATGTTAGAAATACGAGAAATATCTTATGTTATAGAGTGTTTTAGATGTTACAATGAGGAGAACCACCTGATTTTACTGAATACTTTAGATACCGCAGTCTTGTGATGTGGGTTTTGATATTTTAGGTAGAATAGTATACGGTTTGATAGACTTCTGTGGCTGGACGTGGTCTAGTATCTAGCGTGTTGTACTATTTTAAGGTTCATGCTTTATAAGAGTGTGTATAAAGGAGGGTTAGTTGTTCCATTGGTGATCTTAGTTTTTCACACAACTGAACAGTCATGGATTGTAATGTGTGTCCTTGCTTTACATAATTTTATATAATTCTTTATTTATAGACAAAAATAAAGTTCTCATGCATTTGGTGGAGAACTGAGTCTGAAACGTCATCACACCCTGTTTCCCTAGAAAATTTTTAAATTCTAACTTATGGATGTAATGATCACGAACTGTTCATGAAAGAGAGTCTACACATCATGAATGAAAATCCAAGCCTCAACAGAAATCCCAACTCTTTCCCCCTTGTTTCATTCAAATAGCTCCCCCTTCTCTCTCTCTCTTTAAAAATTGAATATTTTATATTTTCTTAACCCTGTTTATCGTATTTTCATATTAGTAATTAAAGTAAAGATTATTCCCTCCACTATTATCATGGAGTTGCTGAAGATGGAATATTTGTAATTCCGAAACGTTCATTACAGATGTTTATAGTTGTTGTCGTGGCTCAACTATTCATTAGCAAAAATAAAGTTATTTTTACATAGTGGTCTATGTAAAATCTATTATTTTAAGCCTTCCCAAAGATCAAGACGTGATACCTTTGAACACGCTTTGCTATTTCAGATGCGAGCATGCTATAAGAGTGAAAGTCAGACTATTATTCTGTTCAAGTTCGTTTCTGGCAGTTATTTTGATTTAAAAAGTAATTATTTCCGAAGAAATAATTACTTATCAAGGGTGCTCGAAGATTAAGCAATCCTCCTTCACCCCGCTCGTGGCCTAGGAATATGGGCTTAGGATCTGACTCACAGTATTTATGCGTGGCTCCATTTCTCAAGTCACTAGGTTGAGCTCTTTTATCGGGCACCACAATGGTGAGAGATGGCGATATCATTCTTATGTAAAGTTACCACATTAATTGATGATGTAAACCAGGACTAAACCTCTGAAAAAAAAAATTAACAAGCACAAGAAAACCCGTATTTTAAAACGACCATCATACAATAACAACAATACAAAACAAACAAATACTACGTTAAATTCACGTAATTTGTATTTGGGGAGTGTTCTCTTTCATTCTATTCTCCCCCCTCCACTCTATCAACCATTGCTACACCTCACTGATCCCTCACGCGAATTTCAGAACTCACTTCTAAATAACTCGTACTTTACAACAAGCTTGCAGGTGCAAATCTGCTTATTGGACATTCGTTCTTTTAGTTTATAAAACAGGAGATTATTTGCTGGTTAATTTTGAAATAGCCTTAGCGTAAAAAACAGATATAAAAGTGTTTGTGAAAAATGAGAAAAACAGGATAATTCACTAATTTTAAAGACATTGCTCGAGACATCGGTTAATACACCGCCCAAATCAGGATCTTCTTGGGGAATACAGGACTTGTAACTTTAGTCTCAGGCTACACATTTTGACCAACTTTTTACTGACCTCAACTTGACGTAGACGTCGGATTCCAATACAGCCTTTCAGCAGATTTACAACAGAATTACAAAGGAAGAATTCACAAATATGTAGTCGAATTACATGGCTGAAATACAGATTATTCAGTCATCGTTATCATTAAAATTGTCGTTTATTTGTAGACGTCGGATTCCAATACTACCTTTCAGCAGATTTACAACGGAATTACAAAGGAATAATTCACAAATATGTAGTCGAATTACATGGCTGAGATACAGATTATTCAGTCATCGTTATCATTAAAATTGTCGTTTATTTAGTGGTTATAAACTTTTGGTTATTGAGCCTTCGTCAATTTCAAAACCTTTTATATAATATTCTTAATAGTATGTGAGATATGCCCAGCTTCACTACGATGGGTTTTAGGGCAGTAGAATTCTATTATTTTTGTAACTATAGCACTTACTTTGGGAATGAAAGCATTGATTCTAATTGTATTTAGGTGCAGTTTCGAAGCTCATTATCATGATAAACGCTAAGTTTTAAGAATGTTTTGATTTCTTGGACTACTTTAAAGCCTTCTTTCTTAGAAATGTCCTTTGCTCCTTTAGTGTTTAATAATCTTGTTGTATAAGTATTTCAACTTGGAAAGTCTTGTTATAATAGCTAAACAATAAGTTTTCTCGTGTCGGCGTCGCACTATCTAATGTCAAGAGTCTGCCTTGAACAAATTTACAGTTTTTGTTTGTTTCTTTGTAGTTAAGCACACAAATACACAATGGGCTATCTGTGATGTGCCCACCACGGGTATCGAAAGCCGGTTCTAAGCGCTGAGGTAGTGGGGAGCAACTTCATAGCTGTCAAGCTTGTATCGCTAGCGAACGACACGCATTAGTATTTTAAAAATCGTCCAAATAAAGCACAATTAACACTCTGTAGTGCTGGATTGTTTAAATCACTAAAAAACAGAGCCATTTTCAGCTTTCCCGAGATTCAAATTAATACAAACAAGGGGTCATCTGGCTTTCCAGAATAGTTTAGTATCACAGGCAAAAGAGATCTCTAGTTTTGCTAGGTGGTTAAGCTAACGCAGGTTTTACTGATTTGCTAAATATCTTAAAAAATTTATAGAAAGTGTACATTGTTTTAGTGCACGAGATATTTTATAAATCACAGATATAAGATGCTTTTGACCTAAGGATACTTTTGATATTACAGAAAGGAGAGGTTCCTGACTTTATTTAAAATTAAAATTATCAAAGTCAAGGAGCCTGTGTCTGGGAGATTCTCGACACAAGTGGATATTTAAATTATGAAAGTCAAGGACCTATATGAAAATGCACAGATTATTTTATGCTTATTTCTATCAAACTAAGGCACGAAAATAACGTTCTAAAGCATAAACTAAATCACTATCAATATATATATATATATATAAAAGCCAATTGTCAGTCGGTAGGTCACTCTCGATTTCTTCCAATTTTGTGAATTACACGAGTTTAATTCCACTTTTTCTCGTATAATATTTCCTCTTTTGATTGCCTGTTCCCATTTTAGTTGAATTTAATCGTTAACGTAGGCGTAAATAGCTCCTAAATTTCGGCGCTTTGTCTGCTGTATAAAACCCTGTCAAAGAGGGAGTTCCCAGGATCAGATCAAGTTATATGTGTGACACCACATCATCCACACCATTATGACGTCAAGCTAGGTAGGATCTGAATAGGAAAGCCGGGAAGACTCCTGTGAAAATAAGTCAAAAATTAGCGCAAGTCCATGCTTTGGAATTATTAAGAAAAAAGGCTTAGTTAAAACAGACCGAAGATACCAATTATCTGTAGGGAAAAGGAAGACTTTTCTTCAGAAGAAGAACAAGTGTTTATGGTCATTGTATGTTTTAACCTTTTATCCAAAGACACCAACATGTAGCATGTTTCCTCAGTTATACGTAGTGAACTTAGGAGCAATATGTGGCATGTTCCTGGGAAGGGAAATGAACAGGTTTTAATACGAATGTGTCTACCAACTGCGAAGATGGTGGTGTATTGTCATAGTATGAGCCTGTTCCAGCTCTTAGAATTTGGTCTATAGTTAATACTTACGGGAGTCATGAACACCTTTTCGTAACTTAACGTTTTGGAAATTCTTGTGGTGACTGTGTCTCCGAAACCGTGAACACTGGTGGTGTGATGTCATCTTATGTTCTTGTATTAGCTTTTTGGAAGTTGTTGTTGTGACTGGTGGTTTGGTGTTATAATATGTTCTTGTATCAGCTGTTTGATCCAAATTTAATATTCAAGGGTGTCGTAAGTGTCTTTTCGTATTTTGCCATTTTGGAAGTTGTTGTGGTGACTGGTGGTTTGGTGTTATAATATGTTCTTGTATCAGCTGTTTGATCGAAATTTAATATTCAAGGGTCGTAAGTGCTTTTTAGTATTTTGACATTTTGGAAGTTGTTGTTGTGACTGGTGGTTTGGTGTTATGGTGTGTGTCTGACGATCATATTTCTCTCAACATGAAAAAAAACTCTTATAACATGTGAAGCTGCTTTGTGTATCAATAGCTGGTGGCAAGTGTTAGTAACAGTCCGACTTGTGATTAACGCTAAAAGTGGAGACACTCCTTTTTAAAATGGAGTTTTAGTGACTAAACACAATAGTATTTTTTGTGAGTTCCTTGCACATAATCATTTCTAATAACTTAATAAACGAATACATTTTAATTGTCACTTTACTGGTTAAGTTTCAACAATCTTTAAAGACGAAATTTAAGTTGCAACACTTATGAATGTAAAAACACCAAAGTAATATTTATTCTAAATGGAATGACATCCAAAACGTCCTGAAATTGTCTTTACATATTAAAAAACACAATGCTGAGAAACCATCTCGTCATACGTGCTATATAAGTCGAGGTTAACCACACATTTCCTGAATTTAATGTAGAGCTCAGTCTTTCTGAAAAACATAAAAAAAATTGCTTATTTGTTCGCATTAAAGCATGTTTTAACCACTTGGTTTAGGCATCAGAACGAGGAAGTCAGGGGGACAGGCTTCCCATCTCCAAAGTAGGTGATATAGTATCCACTTCATCCCACATAAATGTCGATATGTTTTCAATTTTCCCAACTTGAATTTAGTTTTTGGTCCAAAATAATAACTCAGTATTAACATATGAAGAATCTAACGTGAATTTGTTATGTGAAGATAAAGAGGGTCCAAAGGATAAGATACAGGAAATAAACTGCATACATTCACATTCAATTCGCTTATGTTTTCCTCCTGATATTTATTAAAATTGTTTTGGTTCCTTACGACATAAAATGAGTCAAAATTGCCATCATGCCATTATACTTGTTCTAAGGGAGCATGGAGGGGTGTTATGCAGCTAAATTTGTGGTGGTAGTGGGGGAAAGGCACAGTCAGAAAACAAAGCACACTTGTTATCAATGATGGGTTAATAAACACAACCGTACATATAATAATAATGGAGTCCTTTTACTTTTCATGTTATTAAATCTTCATATAATTAAACAGTGCATGCAAAGCATTGGGGGGGGGGGTAGACAGCATGTCAACCCGTGACTTATGGGCACGACTCCATTGGAATCTTGAGTCACTTCGCATTTTGCCCCCCACCCTCACAAATGCAAGAACAATCAAACTAGGAACATGAAGTTGTTTATTTCTGTTATTAAAAATTAGTTCTTCTCCAGACCGTTAATTTCAAACCTCAATATATATAGTCTATTTGTTGTTTATCCTTATAACAATATTCGTAGTTCTTAAAAAAAAAGTATTCTTTGAAAAAACAGAAAAGATATTACACTTATGAATTTTTAATGTGTTTTCAAAAGGTATATTACCTAGAAAGGTTTCAAAATGAGGGTTTAGATAGTACAAGTGAAACGATAACTTGATTTCTAGTCGATTTTATATTTACTCAATAAATGTTCAATTTTCATTTTTCACTAATTGTAAAAAACTGATAGTTTAGGAAGTGAATGTTACTGAAAATATTACCTACAAATTTAGAAATTGCATTGCGTGTGTGTAATATGTAAGTGATGAGGAACAGAAGAGCTGTTGATTGTTATTGTTTGCCCCCAGTGGCACAGCGGTATGTCTGCGGCCTTATAACGCTAGAAACCGGGTTTCGATACCAGTGGTTGGCAGAGCACAGATAACCCATTGTGTAGCTTTGTGCTTAATTACAAACAAATAAACAATCTGATAGTTTATGGATGGGAATAAATATTACTTTTTACCGAGTATGTCGCTCACACTCCTAAACAAGTATCGTTTGTCTTTAGATAAAAATTAGGAAACACAATTTTGCCGTTAATGCTTATTCACGTATAGTAGGAGTACTTTTGAAGGTCAACATTTCAGTTTGTGACTGTAACAACGGCTAGTAACCATTTGAGTCTACTTTTTTGTGTTACACGCACATTCGGTATGATGGTAAACATGAACGAGATATAAGTCAAGTTCGAAGGTTATGGTCACTTTGCAAGAATGAAATTCTATGTGTGATATGTGTGTTTACTCAGTTTTACCACACTGTTGCTCAGTGCACTGCGAGGATTAAAAGATAAGAGAGTACTTAATATAAATTATACCATACGTTTCAAGGAACCTGTTATCCAAAAGGTTTTGAGAAGGAGTTTCGAATTTTTTCAAATAAAACACGTAATCTCAGTAACTTTATTTGTGACACCTCTTAAATACGGATTACAGTACCTACAAAGAGTCTCTTATTAACTAAAGGCAGATACAGAGTAAAGATTCTAGCACGTGCTTGGTTTACCAGCACCGACCCCTACTGAGTAAGAAAAATTCATTCTCTTCAGTGCTACAGAAGAAAAGGAGGGAGGGGATGTAAAATTTGGTTGTCGTCTTTATCTGTCAAAGTGTGAAAAATGGCCCTGTAGGACAGCTTCGAACTTTCACAGGTTTCTTAAGCTGTTAAAGAGGAGCACATGCTGTGTGACATATTTGGTACGTGTGCAACCCCCCCTTTGATTAGGGAGGGGTGGCTTGTCACCCTCACACCTAGGAACGTTCATATGGCCATGTAAGAACGGTCTAGGCTCTGACAGTAATGTGACAAATGGGAACATTTAGAAACTTGAATACTCGTGTTGTTAGAAGCTTGCTAGACCATTCTTTCTTTCCAGCCCCGCCCTGAAGCAGAGAATCCACATTCTTGCTGTATTCTTTATGCCATGGATACTTTGTATAGAAAATTAACATGTGCACCGCTAAAGTCTACTGAAATTCAAATAAGCTCGAGAGTGAACGATGAGGATTAAGTATGATAAAAAGCGCAATTAAAAACAATGTGTAAATATAAATTACGTCAAAATGCATTTCATTAAAAAAAAAAGAGATATATTTAATAATAACATAACTCTAATAAATAAGTTAAAACAGATCTAAGTTATAATGTTACAGTGTTTATGTTTCTTTGTATAAAAACATTAATAGAAACGTTTTTTGTTTGTTTTTCATCACAGAACTACTATCTGTGCCGGGCCCACCATAGGTGTTAATACCCGGTTTTTAGCGTTATAAGGCTTCAGACTGGAAGATAATAGAAACATTCAGCAATTTGTTTGTTGAATTGCGCGTAAAGTTACTCGATAGTTATCTGCATTAACCGTCCACTGACTTAGAAGTGATATACTAGAGGGAAGTCAGCTCTTGGGCTACTATTTATCAACGAAAAGGGGGATTACCCGTATTATGGTAAAGTCTCCACGGCTGAAAGGGCGAGCTTGTTCGGTGACGGAATATGAATTCGCTGATTGCGAGGCGAGCGCCCTAATTACCAGGCCACTGCCTACAATACAGTTACTCGGTAACAATGTGTCAAGTTGTTGAACTCAGTACGTATATTATATAGTGTGATAGCGTGAATAAAGTTGTGCTTTCTTTACCGATTCCGGGTGAAAAGTAAATTAAAAAAGGTTGTTCGTGAAATGACAGTGTATAAAAACTAAAAAGAATATAAAGTCTGACTTTTGTACAGTGACTTCGAAATATGAGTTTCATTGCACGCTTCTCATCAGTAGTTCACTTAATAACCATTTAGAACTTACTTTGCCTGATTTAAGTTCTAAAACTTAAAGAGAAATTTATTTTCTTTAATTTGTAATTTACATTCAAATTACCGACTTATTATATACCGTTTAAAATCGGTGGGGGGTCTTTGTTGTTTTCTTAATGCAAAGCTACACAATGAGTATATGTACTCTGTCACCCACGGTGAAACGAACCCTATATTTTAATGTTTTATGTCCGTGAGCGTACCTCTGACCTACATGGGGGGGGGGGGGTTTACATACTTCATCGTATTGAATAATTTAGCTTTTTCATATTAAAACATTCAGTGTAAAGAACTGGTGAAACAGATTGGGTTAAATCCCTCATTTTCTATGTAAAATACATAGGGTACCACAGCAGTAATTATTGGAATTAACTGCAATATTAATGGTATTTTGGGCTCATAATTTTTTTTTAGGTGTCTCATGTTATTTGGGACTCTGTAACCATGAAAGTCACGGACACACGGGCAATTTGCTAAATGTATAGTTTAGAAAACAACATGTTTACAAATCTGATAGAATTTGGACTCATTGGTAATTCTAGGCTAACGATTACCATTGGCTATTTATTTCTCTTGTGGCATTTCAACTACAGATTCAAGTTTGTTTTTTCTTTAAAAAGATCAACAACTAAACCACTACTGTTTAATTCGTCTACACTGTTTTTAACCTATAACTAAAAAAAACATTTCAAAACACTATACATATGATTTGTTTTATATTTATCATCTATGTCCATACACCTACACTGTGAAGGTGAGCGTACATTATTAACTAATCTAGCTCTAGAACCCCGACTCAAGATCAACAAAGCTTCATTAAAGAACTACAAGTACTGGTCTGCAACTACAAGTTGGGCTAAAGAGTTGGTTAGTTGTTTGAAGTTAAGCACAAAGCTGCACAATGGGCTAGCTGTGCTCTGCCCACTACGGGTATCGAAACCCGGTTTCTAGCGTTGTAAGTCCGCAGACACACTGCTGTGCCACTAAGGGACAGGCTAAAGAGAGCTGAAATTGCGCAGAAACTACAGAGTTCAACCGATTATGCCACTGGATTTGTTATCGAATCTGAGCTACTTATGCTTTCTTATTATGTTTTCAAACTATATTATTAATTGAAAGTTATTTCATGACTGAGAAACGAATTATTAACAATATAGTTTTGCATCTAGTTATATTATAACTACAGTTTATCCTTTTTTTTTCTAGTGAGACACCCTATCTGTGGATGATGGGAAAACTTTCGATCTGATATTAAAAAAGAATACTGGACTACAGTGAACGTTCCAGCTTATCCATGTGAATAATGGAACACTTAATTGACACAAATGAGTTTATTAACTACGAAACATCAAAATGACCACCCACACGATGAGGCAGGTGCAAGACTTAATTAACTCGCGAAGGGCGGCAGCTTTAACTCTAAATTTCTTGTCAACAATGGGTACACTGATCACTTTTTTTAGCTGAAGGAGCTGAAGACTGTTTGTGAGTGACCCTTGGTGAGAGTTTCTTTTCGAGGATGATGAATGACCACCGCTTCTCATTTCCTTGTTCTCAGGTTCTCAACCGTGACGTCGATTCTGTGGACACTTATTCTGGAAAAAGGTGTAGCCACCAGTCCAACGCCCCTAGAAAAATTAACCACACCCATTTTCAGATTGAACACCTTCTAGACTTATAGATAGAAAAATGAAAATAAATGTCTATCTTATATTTATTAGGTTAAGCTATATGACATCTTTAAAGGATCCCAACAGCTAAAAGCCATTTCTATGAATTTTCGAAACACTTTACCTGGTGGATTTTTTGATATCATAGGTCCAGGTGTAGGCCACTGATGTTAGCTTGTCGGACTGTGAACCCAAAGGTCCCGTCTCGTTGCCACAAGACTGTGTTTCGCATTTTGGGCCTTCTATGCGTTATAAGAGTGAAGGTCAAATCCCATTATTCAATTAAAGTAACCTGGGAGTTTGTTGTAATGCTTTTGGCTCGTTGCTTTTTCGTTAGTCTATCATTTCAAAATTAGGGACAGCTAGCGCAGAGAGCCTTTTTGTAGTTTGCGCGAACTTCCAAAACAAACACTTCTATAGCTTTGCGCGAAATTATGATATAAACAAACAAACACAGACGATTATAAACCCTAAAAAAATAATCAAAACATAATAAATACTAAATAATACTAGTAATAACTTGAAAGGAAAAAAAGGAATGCACGCTATCTATGTGTTGCTACATAAATTAAGCCTAATGCATTAAGGTTTTGCCTATAGCATGGTCCTGGCAGTACTTCGGAAACAGCTTTAAGCCTGAAGTAATAATTAACCTAGTCGATTCGTCAGCTAAGTGTTTTCAGTGATTTATGTTATGATTGCTTAACTTAGTACTTATGAAGGTTGGTCTCTCAAATACAAATCTATGTATTGATTAAGAAACTAGTAAATAAAAATAAACAAAGAAATACTTATCAAATTCAAACTTATCAAATATAGGTAAGCAAGCACAATGAAAAAATGAAATGATTAAACTTTAAAGGGTAGGCGCGAGAAATTTTCAGAAGCACGTTCATTACTCATAGAATCTTAATTAGAAATATAGAAACCAACCATCAACAATAGGAAGTAACGAAAACAGGGAAATGTGCAATAGGAAGTAACGAAAACAGGGAAAGGTGCAATAGGAAGTAACTAAAACAGGGAAAGGTGCAATAGGAAGTAACGAAAATAGGCAAAGGTGCAATAGGAAGTAACGAAAACAGCGAAAGGTGCAATAGGAAGTAACGAAAACAGGGAAAGGTGCAATAGGAAGTAACTAAAACAGGGAAAGGTGCAATAGGAAGTAACGAAAATAGGGAAAGGTGCAATAGGAAGTAACTAAAACAGGGAAAGGTGCAATAGGAAGTAACGAAAATAGGGAAGGATGCAATAGGAAGTAACGAAAACAGGGAAAGGTGCATATTATTAACAAAATAAAAGTATCAAGGTTTATTTATATAATATTAATTATATTTTTAAACTAACAAATACTGAGAAAATAAGATATTTTTGGCTTCGATATTGGGTACTAGTTCAGACAATATATCTTAATACGTAGTTATTTAAAGTGAATAATCTTGTCATTTTAACCTAATATCTTTGGTTTTGACATTAATTTGAAACGAGAAAGATGTCCGATATCTATTACTTTACATTATAGCTCTAAACCTATTGTATTATAGTCGGTACTTAAAATCAGTTGATGTTGATATGATTGTCATACTTTGGCATGTGGCAGATATAGATGAAAACAGCAATTCGGACATCTCAAGCAAAACCTGTACAAATAATTTCCGAAATTAGTATGTGTTTAACGTATCTTGATAATCGGTCGGATTTCGTACCAAAATAATATCTATACTGACTCAAAAGAAGGTTGAGGAAGAATTAAGTAACAAAACTGACAAAATATTCTGTTTTACTACAGATCACATCCAGCGTTTGGACTGTTCAGACAATGATTATTTTTTGATCAAAAGATACACTAATCTCCCTTTCTTTCTTTACAATCAATACTCTATCAATTCAATTGAAAGATCTGAATGAACTCTCAAAATATTTTTACCCTAGAAAAAAGAAAGGGGACATTTCCTTTATATAACTAACAAACCACCAAACTAATGTAGCATGTCGCTGTACGGAATATGACAAAATAGACGGTTGTCGTGGAAACAGAAAGTAACAGCTCTATCCATTAGTGTTATGAATAGCATGTCACAATAATTTTCCGCTAGAGGGCTATGTTATCATAGCCTGCTGGATCCAATCAGATTACACTAATAATGGCTGGAGACGGCTTAAATGGGTAATGAAGAAAAACTTTAATATAAGTTTAACATGACAGCAAATGTACAACGTTTCGACAAGGTTTTGTCATCATCAGGTACTCACCTTGTCGAAACGTTGTACATTTGCTGACATGTTAAACTTATATTAAAGTTTTTCTTCATTACCCATTTAAGCCGTCTCCAGCCATTATTAGTCTCAAAGTGGGTTCCTCGTCATCGAATTCAGATTACACTAAGTTACTTTATAGATTTTATAGGAGTCAATAACTAAAATCACAGTTTAAAAATTATAAAATGAAATATCAATAAAATCGTATATAGTACTGTAAATTTGTGACAACATTCTTTAGGAGAAGTACTTTTGTGAGTGGATTTTTGAAATTACTAAAAGGTTAAATGCATGTTATCTATATGTGTAATTTTTTTAAGAACACTGATCACCAGGTAGTTCTTAGTTATTTAATTCGAGAACTGGCCTAAAATTTTAACCGCAAGAAGTTCACAAGTTTACGTCTTATAATGCAAGTAATTAGCCTCAGTAACCTATTATCGCATCCACGTACAAAACTATAATAACTGACTTTATATTCACTTTCACAATCAATCAGTGTACATACAAAACTGTAGTAAAAACTAAGTTTGTGAATGTACTTTTCTTGCCAAAATCACATATGTTACAAAACTGTTTTAAAATTTACCATTACAGTCAATATACACGTTCAAAGATGTGATAAAACTTTATACAAGTACGGTTTAGTCACCGAAAGCTGGCAAGGCATTGGAAACTAACAGGCCTAACACTTGTAAATATATAGTCTAAACTACATTTTCACATTTTTTCTTAATTTCTGATTTAAACCCAAGGGTACCCAAAAATAACATTTCAGATTTGTCTTTTGTCTGCCACAAGTCACTTCCAAGCAGGTCTTTCGTTCAATATCAAAACTCGTCATCTTGTTAGACGATAACAGACAACCAAACTGTTGGTGTGAACGTGCTGTGTAGTCACTATGAGAAAAACCTATACACTGGATAGGTGAAGTAAAGAAACAGTGTCATGGGCCACTATTCAGTTTTCACGTTATATAGACGCAGAATAGCAGATTTAATAAATAAACTTTGTATTCCGAAAATTGTTTAATCTCGAAATGTAAGTTCAAGGGAGGTCCAGTTCAATCTACAATGTGATCAACGTGTGTTATTGGGTTATACTAGTTTCGGAGAATTTCACTCCTCATCTGTTACCCTGAACATAAGTTTTTCTCATAGTGATTACATATCACGTTCACACCAACAGTTTGGTTGATACTTTTCACTACGATATAGGTCCAACTTATCTCTCAATTTCACTCCTCATCTGTTACCCTGAACATAAGTTTTTCTCATAGTGATTACATATCACGTTCACACCAACAGTTTGGTTGATACTTTTCACTACGATATAGGTCCAACTTATCTCTCTTTGGTTAACTTGTGTTCAGGGTTACTGATGAGGAGCGCGATTTTCTTTATAATCACCCTGTACTTTACTTTATTAAATAACGCATTTGCTACAGCGAAACATAACGAGCATATTTCTTCTCACACAATTACTGCTTTGTTATGTAAGTATTGGTTTTCGAGAAAGCTTTTTTATCAATTGTATATATACCAGTATACGTATTTAAAAAAAACTTACATAGTTAAAACAAGATCAGTTTCAATCACGAGTATACTTCGTGATGCCATTTTAGGATTAATATTTCACGAGTAGCTTTGGTGAGCCAGAGACAGCCACTCCTTCTAGGTTAAATATTTTAATAATCAGAATACTAGCTCGATCGATTTAGTATTATTCACGCCATCTGGGTGACACTACTAGTAATACCTCTAATGTTCACACCATCGAGCTCTGTATTCGTGTCAGAGAAACACCTTCTGGTGGACAGTTATCACATCAGCGGAACTGATTACACATTCAGTCAGGCCTAAATAAATAATTTGAAAAAGATGTATTATGGTAGTATGACTAATGCAGTGCATTAAAGAATAACACTTAGAATATAACGTTTTATTTGTGTTCTTGAAAATGTAAATACAAAATGCAAAATAAAATCTGTGGCTAGACGATTCAAATCACGCTGTGTCTATATACATATGTATATATATATTCTCTGATATTGAGGGATTTTTCTAGAAATGCCGTTAGGAACACGTATGGTGTAATACAAAAGCTGTGGAACATCATACAGAGCAATTTTGTTTGGCTTCTGTATCTTTGTACGCGATTTACGTTGTGAAAAATACAAAATATTTTGACGTACTTAGTGGCATGTTACCCTAAAGAAATAGCGACCAATTAAGAGGCCGACTTTAAAAAT
>NW_013667569.1:0-4646 GCF_000517525.1 Limulus polyphemus
GAGAGGACCTTCGCTGGCTAACAATATTTGAAATATTTTCACTTTTTTTTAAAGTTACGTCATGCCGATTGGTGCATAGTACACATAACTACAAATTATTAAACTACTGTGAACTCCAGAAAATCTTACAAGCTGTTGTATTTGCTCAGCATTTCGCCTTTATCAGGATCATACAATTTGAGAAATTGTATGATCCTGAGGAAGAAGTAAAGCCGAAATGTTGAGTAAGTAAAACAGCTTGTAAGATTCTCTTGAACGTACGAGATGCAACAGTCAAGCCTGGCCATTGTAACTACCCATTGTGATATTAAAACAACAGAATTAAAGTACGAAAGAGGTTTGTAAAAATAAACAAACACGTGGATAAGTAGGTAAATAGATCCATTGGTAGATAGACAAACAAGGCTACAAGAAATGCAATTTAGTGCTTATTTTACTCTATCAAGTATTATATAAAAAATTTGGGCCCGGCATGGCCAGGAGGTTAAGGTACTCGACTCACAATCTGCGGGTCGCGGGTTCGAATCCCCATCACACCAAACATGCTCGCCCTTTCAGCCGTGGGGGCGTTATAATGTAACGGTCAATTCGTTGGTAAAAGAGACTTATTGTTTTATAAGTACGTTTATATAATTATAATTATCCACAGCTCGATTATATGTTCTTATGATCTTATCTGTTAAAAAAAGACCAATTACAATGCTCGCCTTATATTCTATTAATAAAAGGAAAAGAATAAAAAAAAAACAGATATTTTAAAATTACAGAATCATATTTCATTATTTTGCTATGGTGATATCGTAAATATCATTTGATTGTAACGAAAATTTCCAATTCTTTAAAGCTTACAGGATAAAAAATGCAATAATTACTACAGAAGTTTATTGCAAAAATTTCTACATACGTATACAACAATGTATATTAGAAAGAAACCTCAAAATATGCCACGGAAAACTTGATGAAATGAAAGAATATGCTGAATGAAATAAAGCAAATATATATAAATAAATATATATATAAACACAGCTTTTGCATTCCATTTGTTTCTTGAAGTATCACTATATGTCGCCACTACATGTTGTCACTATCATTTTTTTAACTATTGCATCCATCCTGACAATGACATTGCAACATGCAATGTCTTTCCAGAAATTTCGCAAAACTCTGTCACATTTACATCTTTCACTCGATGAACGTTACTGGGTGATAGGCCCGCATCTCTAGTAAGCTCCTTAGCCGGATGTCAGCAGGGATGAGGTCAAGCAAAATAACTTTCTAGCGAATCTACTGAGAACAACATCTTTAGGCGGCCCATGTCTTGCGCTGTTCCAACGGCTGTTTGCACAGAGTGCTATCTCAATATTGATGTGTTATATGATAAAACTCCACCTCTATGATACATTGACTTAGAATTACATTTTCCCTTCCACCGCTGGTGACAGAACAGCTGTTTGCATGCCATTTTCATAAACTGTTGTAATGCGTCTTGTTTCCGGCTTGTTAAAGCTGATAGTAGGATTCGTGTTCGTCGTTTCCCTAAAGAACAGATGAGGGAAGACTGTATTTACAACAAGAGGTGGCGCAGTACATGTTTGGGCAGTACATGTTTTCATGGTGGAAAAACTGCTCTTCATATCCTCCAGAGAAACGTCAATGACGCCTCCTACAGGCATCGCATGGAGACGATATTTCTGCCTTATGCTGGAGCAAGGTTTTGCAATAACTTTGTGTTCCAGGATGACAATGTCACTGCCCACAGTGCACGTACTGTACAGGATTATCTCGACCAGAAGGACATTACAATATTGCCACGGCCAGTAAAGTCTCCAGATTGAAATTATTTTGAATGCTGTTGGGCAGAACTGAGCCAGATAATTGCTAACTACGGTCCTAAACCAGCTACTGTAGCTGAGTTGCAGGGCCTTCTAGTGACATGTTGGGATGAAATTATGGAGGATTACATCAATAACCTCATCGACAGCATGCCACGTCGCCTTTTACTGAACCAACCAAGCACTGAATGTTTAATATGAAATGATATAAGGTTACAGACGCTATTTATAAAAAAATGATATTATATTTTGTCATTATATATGTTTTGGTAAGGGTTTGTTGTGATAGGTGCAATGCTGAATTACACATCTTTCTACAGGTGTCTGATAAAATTGTTTGATATTCAAATAAATCGTCCATTATGTCCTTAGAACCTGCCTCATTATACAAATTACATGTGTAGATGTTTAATATAACACGCATTTCTCAGTTTTATAGCGCTAAGTGTATTTGTATAAGACTGTAGTATACATTCTTTGAAGAAAATCCCACAAAGGTTTTGACCAGATGAAAGAATTTGCATCATCACACAGTACAAGATTTAATGAATGACAGCCACAAGGAATGAAAGATGCCATTTTGTTAAACAGAAAAAAAAACTTGATTTGGATACTCTTGTGTTGGTCCCTTTGAATCTTTATCATATTCCTGACCTCGGTTATTGTCCAAAGGCATATTCCTTGTTTTGTAAGCTATTCAAGAATTACTTCTGATAGAGTATAACCTGTGGTCTCCTCGACGTTAAGGAAGAAAACAGAATTTTCTTCAACATTTACCTTCATTTTATAGATATTCATCAATTTTGAAAATTACCAACAGTTCGTCTTGATGTCTGACGTCAGTGAAACAACCAATCCTTATAGAATAGTATTTAATACCCTTAATTCTTATCATGATAATTATATTAATGCCTTTTTTTAAATGAGAGCACTCATATTAGCTCTTTCTGCACATCGAGGCTCAAATAATGAAAACTTGTTTTGTTGTTTATGAACCCACGAACGTGTTCATTCATTACAGGATCATTCAGTTCAAACTTTGCCATCAATTCCACTTGAGCTAGAAATGTGATTTAACTTCAAAAAGCTTGATTTCTTCCTGCTCAATGTATAAATATTGAAAGTATTAAATACATCCTCTACATGCTTCCTTTCAGTTCACCTGGTGGTTAAGGAGCTCGACTCACAACCTGCCACTTCTATATGCTTAGCCAGTGGTTCCCAACCTTTTTCAGTGCTGGCACCCCTTGAGATTTTGATATGCCATCCCGCACCCCAGAGTTAAAAGCAAAAAATGAATTTTTTTCAGGTCAAATTATTAAGTATTAATTAATGAGTATTTTTTATTAACACAAATTTTCGAAAAGAAGAAAAACACTTATTTTGCCAGAAAAGAAAACACGTTAACATGAGTCAGAAAAAATTATATATATGTGTACGTGTGTATGTGTTTGTGTGTGTGTGTGAGAGAGATTGATTTGAGTCAGAAAAACTTAATTTCACACAAATTAGATGTACATAGTATCGAAAACTCATATCAAATCCTATCAATGTGACATTTGTTCTTGTTTCTACGCAATTATGTCTGGAATACGGGGTTCCTTTTTGCTGAGAGCGATGCGCATGTCGTGCTGAGCATCGAGGCGATTTCGAAGCTTGCTTTTCACATGAAGAAGAGTCGAAAACCCTATTTCGCTAAGATATGTTGTTGCGAAGGGAACAAGTACAATAAGTGCTTGGGAATCTTGTTATTTGTGATGCCCAAAAATTTTCCAAAGTCTTCACTTCGAACTCCATTTTTGCAGCATGATCATTTTGCATGTCAATTATTTCCTCCCTGAAAGGATCTTCGTCAGGCATAACTTCAGGCTTAACTGAAACAGAAACGAGTTCCTTATCCAGCGGTCGCTGGCTTCCAAATTTCCTGCAGAGAAATACCCATCAAAGGCATATAATAGCTGTTCAAGGTGAATGCCTATTGCTGTGGCAACTTCTGGAAGTAGTGACTCGTGTTCTTCAACAACTTCTTCCAGCGAATGGAAACCTAGCCAAATTTCCCTTCTCAATATTTCTCAACCACAAAGGAATTTTAGCTTTGAAGGAAGCAATTTTTTCATGTGCAATAACCACGTTTTTATTACTTCCTTGGAGGGAAATATTTAGTTCATTTAAGTGAGTAAATATGTCAGTCAAGTATGCTGGATCTCTAAAAATAAAAAAATTATCATGAGACTTAAATAGTAGGCGTATGTTTAATAACAAATTTTAAAACAGGAAGAAAGAATCACAATAGTGAATTAATTGAAGATCGTAATCGATATTCTGCTCCCGAATTTAGACGAATTATTTAGTAAAAACGGCAACGGCAAATGAACAAAAAAAAAGTTGTTTTTCTGGACCCTATCTTCTCACCCCCAAGAATTGGTGCCGGCACCCCAGGTTGGGAACCACTGTGCTTAGCGTTTCCTGAAAAACTATTGCATTGCAAAGTTAACATATATTGCAAAACAACTGATTCTCGTTCCTATCTGGGCCTGGTGGTTAAGGCGCTTGATTCGCAGTCTGAGAGTCGCAGGCTCAAATCCCCGTCACCGAACATACTTGCTCTTTCAGCCGCGGGAGCGCTATAAAGTCACAGTCAATCCCACTATTCGTTGGTAAAAGAGTAGCCCAAAAGTTGACGGTGGGTGGTGTTGATTAGCTGACTTCCCTCTACTATATCACTGCTAAATTATCGCAAGCGCAAATAGCATTCGTGTAGCTTTGCACGAAATTCCAAACAAGCCAAAAAAAAACCCTTTCAATTCTGATTAA